>NC_056727.1:748708065-748898065 GCF_019279795.1 Protopterus annectens
TTAGGGACCTGGGGACCCAAGTTGATAGCAATCTCTCCTTTGAAAACCACATTGCCAAAGTGGTTAGAAAGACCTTCTACATAGCCCACCTCATCACGAAGGGCTTCACATCTAGATCAAGAGAGGTAATCGTGCCCCTTTATTCATCCCTCATTAGGCCCATCATAGAATACAATGCCCCTTTTGGGATGTATCTTACCCGACACCTGCAGCAATTAGAAAGACCCCAAAAGTATCTCACCAAGAGGATCAAGGGTCTCAAACAGATGCCATATGCTGCTCGGTTAAAAAAACTCCAGCTCTACTCAGTTGCATACCGCCTACTTCGAGGCGATCCATGCCTGACATACAAAGCTATGTCAAATCGAGAATTAATGGACATGCTCCACCTCAGTAAATCTAAATCCCTTAGAGCCACATGCTCAAGGGACTTGAACCTCAGCACAAAAATAAATAGAACTTGCTGGAGGGACAGGTTCATAACCCAGAGGCTCCCTTCGCTCTGGAATAGAATTCCAGTTCATGTGAGGCAGAGCACCTCACTGAATCTCTTCAAGAAGAATCTTGATAGGTGGATGGGGGATCATAGGTTTGTCCCAGGGATTACTCCCGTGTCACTATTAGACAGAGGCACAGTAAACTAAACCTTAAAGGGCACAGTATACTCAAATCAAGGGGTGACGTAAGCCATACAGAATCGGGCTAGGCTTATAATTGCCTCAGGGCAGATAGCCTAGTATGAACCTATGAACCTTTAATGACTGGCAGATATTTGCGTGCCAAGTTGCCAGCTCTGACACACAACCTTCAACGAAGGTACGACCATTCATGCATGTCTCCACACAAAAGACGCTCTAGCTGAGAATCAAACGATACAACATCTTACTGCGCGGTGACAACGCTACCACAGCACCACCACCGCATCAAAAATAAAACAGTTTCTGATTTTTGCTCTGATTCCTTTTACTCCTTAGAACAAGTAAAAAAACAGTTAAATCTTCCTTGAGGATGCCCTCCTGTAGTTAACCAGATTTTATGTACTTACTGTTCGATATAAGCTCAAGGTAAAACCTCAATGCCAAGAATATATGCTTCTCATATTGTTTAAGAAATGTCCTGACTTCTTATAAGGCCTTATCCTACTCTTATAAATTGATTATAAATTTTACATTTTGCAGCACTTATTTGATTTCTTCTTGCTGGCCTACATAAGATCTGTTTAGGGAAACCGTACTTAATTTAAATTTATTTAAAATTCATCCCATTAAAGAAGTTATATTTCACCCAATTTATGATTCTTGACAATGCCTGTTTAACCCCTTCCCAGTTCAGTTTCCAAATTATTCTGCATGTAGTGCTAATAAGGCAGATCTTTTGCATATCTTTTGGGAATGCAAGTTTTTACCTGTAGTCCCTGTTATAGAATATGATTTATAAAACTGGATATAATGATTTGTTATTAAACTGTCAGTTTGCTTTACTGCATATTCCTCCTAAGAAATTAACTCCACTGATTTAAGTATTTTTCTGTATATGTTTATGATTTTTGGAATTATATATCACCAAGAACTGGCTGGATCTTAAAGATTTAAACCAATCAAGCTTTATAAGGGTTGTTTTATAATTTATTAAATGTTTTAGACTTTTACCTAAAACCGGTACCAAAAAGATAATTCCACAACATGTAGCACATGCAAATTATTCACCACAAAAGAACAGATCCAGCCAGTATTGCACACCTTTTCAATTTATTTTACAGGCCACTATTTTAGAGAAAATTAAAGAACAGGATGTAAATGATAATATTATTAAAAGAAAGCTTTGGAAAAAAATAATCAAATTTTATTTTAAAGTTTAACACTCTAACCCCAGGAGGGCTTAATAGAGAATACCATTGGAAGTGCTTTCTTTAAGTCTGCTTTTTACATGGTTTAATTTTTTTTATTGAGTTAATTGTTTAATTAGATTATGACTCTAATTGATGTATATATTTAAGGGGAATATGGGAAAATAAAGGTATACTCTGTAAAGGCTTAACAGCCGAGGTGCTAGAAAACTGTATTTTGCTGATTTTCACATCTGTTTGTTATTTTAAATACATTGAAAAAAATGTGAAGTACTGGTCAGTTCTGTTCTTTTCTGGTACTAACAAGAATTATGGCTGGTGATCATAAAAGGTATTTAAGAATTAATTCTATAACTTACTTGAACATCACTCACTCAATATGGATATATCAGATGTGTTTTACCACTTGCTTGCAATCGGCTTTTAGAGAATTTGTTGTAAATAGTGTATATGGTTGTATTTTCATTTTGGTATCTATGAATAGGGACTCTATTTGGCATTGTTAGTATTATAGTAGTATTTTGATTGTTATTATTTTGTGATAGTATTCAAATTCCTAGTAAAGCATTATTGAAAAAGCCTTCTTCATCAGTTTCTAGCAAATAAAATTTTTTCTTGACAAAACAGTATATTCTTAAAAACTTCCATCATGGCATAAAGCATGACTACCTTTGAATTTGTCTCAGGCAGACTCTTTTCACCAAGTCAGCAGTCAAGGCTGGTGGCAATGTTTTTTAAGAAACACACTAAAATGAGGCATCCCTGAATCATTCAGGATGATGTTTCACACTACCTACTTTTAAATCTTGTGCATATTTAACTTCTGTCATAAGTTTTGATTAGATTAGGAATGTAAGCTTGAATAGTTTGTTTGTTGTTGATAGCTATGCTAGGTATTGTTTTTTTTTCACAGTGTGTTATTTTAGGTTTTTTTCTTAATAATGGCTTACCTTGGTGAGCCTGACAGAACTACCTGGTTATCATGTTGATGCAATAGTGCAAAAAAACAAGCATTTGTTGTAAAACAAAAATTAACTCCAGCTTAAATTTAACTTACTATTGTATGAAATGTTGTTTCCCTTCCTAAAATATTACACATCTGTATCTTTTCTGTATAAGGCATTGCACTGTTCATACTTCAAAGAAACCAAAACTTTTTTGTTAAAGGCTATGGTAGCTAACACTGTAATTTTTTTTTATTTGTTGATCAAATCACCTCACAGCAAGATGCTGAACTAAACTATGGTGACCATACCCCAAAAGGTACAGCAAGCCCACCTCATTATGTTACTCAATACCTGGGACCAAAGATAGGGCTACACAATCCCCCATTCAACATATGATAGTGGAGGCATATACAGTCTCGTGCACAGTTCCTAAACTATAAAATTGGACTTGCCTTAAAAAAATAATTCAGCTCTCCAATGTATGAGGGCAAATCAGTGGTGAAGCCCTTTGACATGGCTGAGCTTCTTGGCAAGGTAGAAGCTTCACCTTAGTGTGAAACTAGGTACTCCAGGTAGCACCAGATAGGAAACTAGACTACCTGCAGTACCTTGTTCCATAGGTAGATATAGGAGCAGCTGTACAGTGGGTATCATTAGTAGGAGGATGAACCTGGGACCTCACATGTAAGCAATAGTGGGTAGTGTGAAAGTCCCCCAACTGCTTCTGGGATGCCTCATTTTAGTGTGTTTCTTAAACAAAATGAATTCTTGCTGGGCTAAAAATTCCACATCAACATCACTCTTCTTAAATGAGATGAATGTTGAGAATGTGAGCACAACTCTCAGTTCACAAATATAGAGACAAAATACTTTGTAGCAAACACCTTAGGACATCATGTTGTAATATTTCCCAGGTGACATTATGGGGTGCATGGCCTATGTTTTTACGAGCTCCAGGACACTCAAGTATGCAGATCTACTTAGCTCTTGTAACCTTACCAAACTCCCTACATGGACAAAAAGGTGATCCAGTATACTGCAGATGGATAGAATCCATAGTGATCCTCCCTCCAGGATATTGCAGCTCCACTTTCTGGCTCACTCTGGTTATCATCTCCTCCAGATAAATATCTTGCAACCCTCCCAACTGGAAAGTTGAAATAATGCATTAATCCACTGTTTCTGTTGAGTCAAATAGATTTTTCTGGAAATTTTGCTCTGCATCCATTTGCACCTCAGCATTCACCTGTGTTTCCTTCTTGACCTCTGCTCCACTCAAAAACAACTTTTTCTCTGCTCCCAAATAATTTGAGAACATTTCTGGCCGTGATTCTACCATTTCTCCTTCATTTTCAGTACTTTTTTCACCACCATTTCCTTTGGCTTACAGCCTCAATGTTTTCTCCCTATTTCTCTGGGTTGCCTTCACACCTGGACCGGAAACAGGAAGTCAGTTGTGTCACAAACAAACTATTCCCCCTGGTACCAAGAGTAGGGGAAGTTCCCTGGTGCAGTGTCAAAATTTCCCCAAGTAGTAAACATATCACTTCAGGTCTCAAATGAAAAGAGTCCAGTAGCCTAGTGTGACTGAGCTGGTCAACAAAGGATAGCTAGATAAATAAATAAAATAAATAAATGCATATTTAAAAATAAATATTTTGACTGTGACACACTTAAACATAATATTCTTAAAGGACAAAAATCATGTCTCATTTTAACAAGGTTATTGGCATACACAGATGAGAAAGGGGCCTGAGCCAACAGCCATCATCACCTGCATTCTGATGGACAGATAATTAACATGATAAGCTTCTTAGAGAACCTATCAGGGACCTGTACTCTCAGATGCAGTAATGATGTCTGACACAAATGTGCATATACAAAGACACCATGCTGCTCAGACATACATTTTATTCACAGATTGTATGCGAAGGAAATAACTATATTGACAGACATGTTCATCCACCCAGAAATGTTGCTCATAGATATTTCCCCCATCAAATTCTTTAGTTAGTATAATGAGACAGAAACCTCAACTTGATGGTAACACAGATGGCGTTTAGGGGTAGAATTGAACCCAAAGGTATCGTTAAAATGTTTGAGCACAGCTTTTACATTCTGACCCACTTGTCCAAGTACATGTTAGGAAGCATGTAAAAACACAGTAATAATACTCAGCAGTCATAGTGCTATGCTGTTTGCCCCACTTAGTCCTTACTCTCCAAGAATTCCTCTATGTCCTAGGATTACTTACCTTTACTATCAGCATCTTACTGATTGTTTTCCACTCAAACTCTTCTTTGGCTCTTCCCGCTCCGTTCGCCCTGCGGGCTCACTCCGCTCCCCACCCTACCCCCAATTCCCACCCAGCCCCAGGGGTCCTAAACTTATAGTTCTTTAGCCACACCCCTACTCCCTCCTACCCTATTACTCTCCTTCCCGCCAAATTGTTGCCTAGCATTAACACACCCCTTCCACTCCCCCCTTCTCTTTCTCTGCCCTATGACCATACCACTTCTATTTACCTTTCTCCACTACTTATACTTCTCTCTTTACACATCCCCTTTCCTCTCCACCATTCATTCTCTATCTACCTATTAGAATCCATTCTTATTTACCAACTGCTTTAAATAGATCTACTACCCCCTCTATTGCGTACCACACTTATTTCTCTCCCCTTTGTACTTTCCTCTCTGCTTCCTCACTTCTCATATTACTAAATTATGTCTCCCTACATACTAACTATGCCTTTACTCTCAGTCTTTATCTTGACCACCCTTCTCTCAACATACCATCTGACATCTTTTGAAATTTCACTTAACAACTATCTTATCTCCTCACAAAAACACACTTCTACTACACTCACTTTCACTTCTTACCCTAATGTTAATTCCACCCCTAGCTATCTTCTATCTAAATTCCACAGGCAACATCACCTCACCTACCCCCTACTATCTAGCAAAAAAAACAAAAACCCTAATAATTCAAAAGAGGAACTACTTAACCATACTAGCTAATCCTACCCTACAAGATGGAGACATCCACCCCAACCCTGGCCCTATCTCACCACCACCCCCAAAACTGCTCAACTAACCTCAATAATAACTTCCTTATAGGACACCTAAACATCCAAAGCATAAACAATAAAATACCCTTAATCCACGCCCTCTTAGATATCCACTCATTTGGCATTCTTTGCCTCTCTGAAACCTGGCTAAACCCAGGCACAAAAGACTCAGAGATTATACCTCAAGGTTATAACATAGTAAGACATGACCGCTTAAAACGCAAGGGTGGTGGAGTAGCAATACTGTTCAAAAATCAACTGAACATCTCTACTCAACCAGCATGCCCAAACCAAAATAGCAAAACAGAAGCCATCATTATTAAACTCCAACTAAATAACAAAAAATCCATTTACATTATTTCTTTGTATCTTCCCCCAGGTAACAACATTCCAATATTAGAAGACTTTCTAAGTTGGGTTTCTACCACCTACCCCCAAGAAACCATAATTCTCGACGTTAACATAGACTGGAACACTATTAATGCTGACAATCCCTCCTCTCATATTAACCTACATGGTTTCTCGCAAACTATTACCTCAACTACAAGAGTCAATAAGCCCAGTAAGAGGGAGAGTATACTGGACTGGATACTCACAAATAAAGCTAACAAACAATATAAAGTAGGGACTATGCCTGACGACATCAGCGACCACTGCCTAACCTACATCACTAGACAAAAATCAGAATATGTTAACCTCCCAAATACAAGACTAATTCGATCTGTTAAGCACTTTAACATAGACCTTTTTAAAACTGAACTGAGAGCATGTAATTGGAATTGCTTAAAATCACTTCCCCTGGAGGAAGCAGTACTATTCTTTAATACTACATTCTTATCAATACTTGATAAACATGCTCCAGAACGCTCTATTAGAGTAAAGACCAAATCTGCCCCATGGCTGACCACCAATACTAAAAAACTTATGCATGCTAGAAACTCAGCATGGACAAAATGGAGATGCGATAGACTAAACCCTGATTTAATTAATTTCCACCAGCTTAGAAATCTAGTAAAAAAATCAATACTCTCTGACAAGAAAAACTTCTACTGTAAACTTCAGGAAACTCATATTAACAACTCTAAACAGTTCTGGTCATCAGTAAATAGACTTCTTTCCCCAGGAACTGCTAAAACTCCTTCCCTCTAAATTCTGACCCAGACACCCCTCTCCAGACTGCTAATGCCTTCAACTCTTTTTTCTCTGAAACTATTCAATCCCTAGCCAAACAAATGAACCCTAATAACTCTCATATACCAACTAACAAAACTAGCTCCTCTTTCAACTTCTCTCTAAAACCTATATCTACCTCTTTCATCTACAAACTCATTCATAAACTGAAACCCTGCACCCCTTCTGCTGACAAACTCCCTTCTCTTTTCCTTCAGAAAGCTGCCAAAGAAATTGCATATCCTATATCCTTACTTATCAATAGAACTATCCAAGAAGGAACCATCCCTGATATCTGGAAAGTCTCCTATATTATCCCACTGCACAAAGGTGGTAACTCCCTTGACCTTTCAAACTTTAGACCAATTGCCCTTCTCTCACCCCTAGCAAAAATTATGGAAAAATGTATTCATCAGCAACTTGTACACTATCTCTCTCTTCACAGCATAATAGCAAACTGCCAGCATGGTTTCAGACCCCACCACAGTACCACCACTGCCCTTCTATCCTTTGTAGATACTATCAACAAAAATCGAAACAACAATACTCTCTCTTCCGCTCTTTTCATTGATCTCTCTAAAGCTTTCGACATGGTCAACCACTCTCTCTTAATTAACATTCTTGAATCTCTATCTTGTGATAAACTAGCCACTGACTGGTTTAAATCTTATCTTAACAACAGACAACAAGCAGTAATATGGGAAAACCATATCTCATCACTCCTGCCTATTTCCATCGGAGTTCCCCAGGGCTCCATTCTGGGTCCACTTCTGTTCTCCCTCTTTATTAACGATCTTCAGACTGCTATCCCACAAGCTACCTGCATACAATACGCAGATGATTCTACCCTTATCTGCTCAGCACCCTCCTCTACTGAACTGAGCTCATTGACCCAAAATACCTTTAACACAGTAGAAACTTGGTTTTCTAGACGGTTTCTCCTACTAAATGCCAAAAAAACTAAACTCCTCCTCTTCTCCCCCACCACTCGGTCCCCCCCTTTAAACTTTACCATTTCTTCAAATAATGGCACTATCATCTCACCTGATCCAACTACTAAACTCTTAGGAATAACCATTGACAACAATCTTTCCTTCGATCAGCACATTAACAACACCATCAAGATTGTAAACAGAAAAATTGGATCCCTATATCGTATCAAACCTTTTCTAACCCCAGCAACCAGAATCAAATTTGCACAATCTCATCTCCTATCTACTCTCCTATACACTTCCCCCATTTACACAAACCTTAAGAAAATCAATCTAAACAAACTTGTAACTTGCTATAACAACATAGCTCGCTTCGCCACTGGTAACCCCTTTAGGACCCACCATTGTATAAACCTCAAACAACTCGGCTGGCTCGAATTTCAAAACTACCTAATAATTCCTCAACTCACTATAGCCCACAACATATTACACCTACCTGACAACACCCCAATACTCTCTCAACTTCTAATCCCTTACAACAATCTGAACTCACTTCGCTCCTCTAGTAAACTCATGACAAAATCAATAAAGGTAAACAATACAGCAGGTGTTTCCCTATTCACTAACACTATAGGTAAAACTTGGAATATCTTACCTAGTGACATAACTTTGACTCAATCCCTGCCACAATTCAAACAGAAAATTAAACTTTACTATCTAAATAATTGGCTTTGTTCCTGCAGTACACCTGACTAACCTTTTTCTCATACTCTATTTTCCCCTTCACTCTTCTTATACACTACCTGTCTCATTTCTCCTCCTTTTACTCGTCTAATCTAACTAAGTATATGTTAAGTAAAATTGCTGATATGTAATGAACTGCATATTGTAAATTTGTTTCTCTTTGAAATTATCTTTCTCTCTGTGTGTTCTTATGACTTCCAATTTTTGCTATTTCTTAAGAGTAATGATTTTTTTATGTAATGTACCTAGTATTTTAGTGGAGCTTTTCTCCTCGGGCCTCTGCTGAAAATGGACATGTATCCAGCCAGACTAGCCCGGTCAACAAATGTAAAATAAAAATAAAATAAAATATCTTTGACTGGTAGCGATGTCTGAAAAGTATACTGTCTGTGAATCAATCTCTACTACTTTTAATATTAAAAACTGCACAGTTTGAAGCAAGTATACTCATCCCAGCAAACTCTGAGGGACTCCAGCCTCCTCCTCTGCAGCTGCCTACTCATCTCAGTTTTTTCAATGGCTATGGAGATAAACTGAGCACTCTGTAATACTGTGGATAGCATGCAGTGTCAAGTTATGTATGAAGCTTACAGTACAGAAGTGACAACTGCTGTTTAACTTCATTCTCTCATCATCTTAGAAGGTCAGGATAGAAGCATCTCATGTCTCTGTAATAGTGAGGACACTCTGGAATGCCATGGATGACAGCATTAGATAAACTGTTTCTAGCTTCTGTCTTATACTGAGGTCCTTTATAGCCTACCTGCAGGAATCTCTGGCATTAATCTTTATGGAGGTGGTTCATAAATATTGTGCAGTCCTCCTACTCCTTATACCATCCCTGTACTCTAAAAAGAGCACTAACTTCTCCATCTCTAGCCATATGTTTCTGACTTCAAAGAATCTCAGTGAAAAATAGTAGAATGATGGTGCACAAATCAGGTCTCAGTCTTCCATCTGCCACAGCTCAGAACTCCTGGGTATAGTTTTAAGAAACCAGGCACTACAAATGGTTATAGCTTGAAATACAGCCCCACTAAGAGGTATGGGTCACAGATTACTCTTGGACAAGGAAGGATTGCTCTCTGCAACTGAAATAGCATCAGTACCGTATTTGAACTATATTTGTGTCTTGATGAAGTAGAGACCACTTTAGGTGTCTGACCAATGAAACTGAGTCATAGGATGATTCCCTTCTTTCCCTATCAGTCTGCAGCACCATCCTCGCCTGTTGGTATACATTTTGGGTAATGACCAGCGATGATGAGATTAAGGATACAAGATACAGAAAAAAAGAGAACAGAATAAAGCAAATCTCAACACTGGTGTTGAAATGGGGTTCTCCACTATAAGGGCAGCAAAGGAATGGAACCAAATAACACTCAGTCCATTTAATAAGTTCATTTATTGATTATTCTTTGTTTATTTATTTATTTCACTTTTACAGGTATATGGCATTCCATTTACTTGCATATTGCACTCTGAATTAATCGTTATGATCATTTCTGCTTTACTTGTTTTATAATGCATTTATAAAGTGCTTCGGTTTAAATTATAGTAAGGTTTGAATGACTGACTCATTCATCGGCAGATTGACGGGTTGATTAGTTTGATTCATTGTTTGACTGACTTAACTTTTCATTAGGGCTACTTATACAGTCCATGTTTGAACAGCTGAGAGTGACCTTAGATTATGGTTTGAAGAATAATCTTTAAAAAACCTAAACCAGGTGAGCTATGTAAGAAAAAGGGGAAAGATGAAATGGAGAAAATAGCACTAGTACTAAAATTTAACCAGATTCTTATTGAAAGACAAGGGTGATTAAAAGTATTATACTAGAATATAATCAAATCAGGGAGGACATGCAATAAAACTACTGAAGAATTATATAATCATACCTGATTAGCTCCAAGCATAAGTATGTCATAGGAAGAGGCCATGTCCATGATGCTGTATAAAACAGATAGAAGTCATGAAAGTTATACAAAACTCCTTGGGAACTTTTTGGGATTACATCAGGTGATTAACATTGATAAAGTTTGTGCAGTTGTACAAGCTTTTGTTGTATATAAATTAAGATATTTGAACACTTAGTATTTCAGACCCGCGGTGGTGGTGCTGCGGTAGCGTTGCCGCCTCACAGTAAGACGCTGTCCGGTTCGATTCTCAGCTAGAGAGTCTTCTGCGTGGAGACATTCATGAATGGGCATACCTTCTTTGAAGGTTATGCATCAGGGCTGGTAACTCGGCATGTAAAAATCAACAACCAATCATTAGTGGACCGGAGTTCCGCTGTGGCGACCCCTAACCGGGAAAAGCCAAAAGACACAACAAGTATTTCACTGTCATCATGCCTAGAGCAGCAGATATAAGGCTACCTTTACATAAGTCTAAAAACAAAGGCACAGATGTATTCATACAGTCATAGTCATTATCATTTGCCCATGTTTATCAGTTAGTGCTTGTTATACTTGTAGTGGGAGAAGGTAGCCTTGAATGAAAGTAGTAGATACGCAGTACTGTAATCATCCCTACCTGACATTCAGTAGCACTAGTGTGGGCCTGAACTATGTCAAGCACATCTGCTACTGTACAGACAAGGCCTTTCACATTTCTAGATCTGTGAAACATGTCTTTGTCTGTCATCCCAGAGTACAGTGAGTAATGGAACCTCAGACATTATTTTGACTTCATCCAGAAATTCAACTTGTCCACAAGAAACAGGTGTTGAGCTATGGTGTGATTCCCCACCTTCTGGTAATGGAATTTCCTCGTTATGCTCAATATGTCAGTGACAGTGTGGAATTATATATCTGCTTATCTGTACAGGGCCCTGCTACTACACATTGTGGTGATGAGCCACTATGCTGATGCTTTTTTCACAAGTATGAGACCAGTGGCTTATTCATCTGTGGCCATTTTGATGTCAACATCAGCCTATTGTGGTGCATCATAGAATGTTATTGTTTGGGGTGCTGCACCTGTGAGAAAATATATAATTACCCAATTAATGTCTCTTGTGAAATACATCTTAATTATTATTACAATTACGATGTCCCCTCCTACTCTGTGCCATCTGCTGAGGTGGTATTACAGCTGAAGCTGACGAAGTATGTGTTGTAGAAACATTTCAGTTATAGTCCAACATTTACTGTATCAAAGGATACATGCCCTGATACTGCAAATGCCACAAATACTAACCTGCACCGCATGTGTGTGGATGATGAAAGTTTACCAAACTATTGCTGTCTATGTCAGCTTAAATGAATAGAACACCTTCATCCTCTATATCATAGTCATCCCCCCAAAGGGAGATCAGATACTTCTCATCAGGTGTTAAACATTAGACAGTGGTAGTATGTGCAGCTACGTTCCTTCTGGCTTTACTCCTTGTATGGGAAAATACATCATTAGCTCTCTTTCTGCACTGTGCCAAGGTATGGTTCTTTCCCTCTATTGCATTTACGTCAGCCAGTACTTCATTCCACATCTTAGTTCAATCTGCCTATTTTAGGTCCCCTTTTCCAAGAAGATATTTCCTGTATGTCCTAAGTGCATCCATGACAATATGGTTCCCTTCAGCAGTGAAGTTTCAGTCTTGTGTCTTGTTCGTTCATTCTGTGACATTTTCTCTCTAGAAATAACAAGTTTTGTAGTTACTAGTCCAACGTTCAACCTCCCCCCAATGACTTCAGTCATACCTTTAAATGCTTTTTTAATACTGCAGCATTACGCAATAAAAAGGTTGTTGTGGGTGACAGCACAGTTTTGATGATTATTTCTTCAAATTTAGTGTCAATGCTTATTTTTTGGGCAGTGTGTACATTGCAATGCAGGTCTATAAGGGTGTGTGGGAGGGGTGGAGTAAGTGAGGCATAGTAATTCACTGATGGTTTACTTGGAAAATGCAATAAGTTTGCACATTTTTCTTACCATTTCATTATCAGATACCAGTGGCTGTACTAAACTACTTCTCTAAAGTAAAAATTATAGCATACTAAAGAAGGGCTCTGCAGCTACAGTGCCATACACAATTATACAACAATTTCTACATTATCAGCAATTCAGAAGGTATTCCTGACGATCTCACAATAAAATCCAGCGTTAAGAACCTTCCTTCTTCTTCTCTGATCCTACATGTACCTATTCTGATGTATTGGCTTTATTTATTTACTTTTCTTCAACGTGTGGAGAAACACAGTGATTAGCAGTACTCAATATGGTGACTGACAGAAAGTTACCAGAAATCCACTCTATGCTCTATGGTCTATGAATCACATTACTACATGTGTACCAAAATTCAGTGGGTGTAGATCAGACATTAGGAGTCTTAATTTTATAACTATCTCCTTCTGACTGGAACATGGCATTAAAATTACCTCTTCTGTTAGAGTTCAGGGTAGGGCTCTAAAGCTGGTTTGAAAGATAAGGATCTTTCTCTTCAACTGACAGGCATCATACAAGGCCAGGCGTAAGCAAGTGGGTGAGTAGCCCTTCAAAGAAATTGATATTTGGTCCCAACTGGCTGATAAACTCACACAGCAGTTAAAGGAGTCTCTCGCAATGGACAATGGTGCAGGCAGCAAAGATGTTCGAGAGATAAGTTCGGAGTTGTGTATTAAGTATGATACCAACATTACTACAGCAATAGTTAATATGCATTTTTTTTACCCTAGGTGTACTTAAGACTGTATAGCTTATAAACATGTTTTGCTAAAGTACTTATTGCTTTTTATCCTTCTCTTATATATATTTTAGAAAAAAGGGGGTCAATCTCTCTAAAAATCTCCATTCATAACCAACTCCTCCAACGCAGCACTCTTAATGCCTTTCTATTCTGTGCTGCTTATGTGCTCTATCCCCCTTTTTTTCTGGATTTCCTAATGTCCCGTTTTCCAAACTCATAAAAGTTCAAATATGGTATCCATATAACTATAGCTTGATAGTGAAATGCAAACCTTTACAAGTCTGTGCATGCTGCTCTCCAGCAGCATTCAGTCACAGGCAGAGCAAGCTCTCAGGCAAAGTTCAAAGTTCATTAGTGCAAGACAGAGCTTGCTGCTGGCACTTGCTGTCATTGCCAGAAATCACTTACAAGTGTGGATATTCTGCATGTGTTTTCATTCTTTGTAGCTGACTTTACTTACTTTTAGTTCCATAAACTTTTAATAGGTGTTTCTTGACAGTCTTGAGAAGTCTCAAAACCAGTGTCATTCATTTGTGGTTGGGCATTTACATATCTGCAAAGCTCTGCAGTTTGCACTTTCCCTTTATGCATGGTCATCAGTGCCTCTCAACAGCTCCCTGCACTTCAACTTCTACCATTCCCAAAGATAGGGATGCTGACTATGCAGGATGCTTGCCACTGGGTGCCCATAAAGGTGGAGCTACGCCTACCACCTTCACAGCAGTCCCAAAGGACTTTATGGAAATTTTAAGATGTTGCTCTTAAAACTACCATATTAACTGACATGTTTCCGCTGGCACTTGTGTCTCTGAAGCAGAGCAGCAGCTGGCTTATCTAGTGCCCAGTGCTCATTTGCTGGTGTAGTGCTGTACCCTCCTCCCAAAAAAGGGCAAGCTGCCAGTCATCTGCCTCATGCCCAAAGCACAGCTACACTTTCTCATCTCCATAACTGATGAGCAAGAAAAGGAAATGAAAGTTGTAGCTTGTATAATCAAATCTAAGAGAGGCCTCATTCTTTTACATTGTTAAACAGACATAGGACTGGGATGGCATGCAGTGACCTACTCTAGGGGCATTTAATGTCCATCTTTAGATGTACATGGACCTGGTCTGGGGTATGGGGAACCCAGATCTTCAGATTATTAGGAAGAGGATGGCCCCTGGCATACCATGAGAATGATGGGAGATGAGGAACCAGCTTCACTACACATCTGCCTGAATAATAGTCCCTCCAGTCATCTTTTATTCTACAAGAGAACAAATGGGTTCAAGATGAGGAGGGGTGATTGTTGACATGATCAAGGGGAACCCAGATTAAAAAAAAACACACAAACCCTAACATTTATCTATTTATCTACTCATATCAATCTCCCTAGTTAATTATATACCTGCACAGACATAGACACCTATACACATGCATACTTACACACACACACACACACACACACACACACACACACACACACACACACACACACACACATACACACACACACGTATATAAAATAAATGGAATGCACATGCATCAGAGACTGATTCCAGAGTTGTTATGCTGTCTTGCTCACATCATTTTCCTAGTACAGCTGTATCACCTATGTAGGCAGCATAGTATAGTATTACCCCTCCATAAAAAGTGAAAATGCCAAAGACCAAAATGCAAAGAAGAAAAGGTGCCAAAGGAAATGAACAAGATCTAAAACGTAAGCATACCTACTCCATATTTAAATGAAAATAACATTTAACTAAGCTACATTTATATTTGTACTAAAATCATAAAAGAAACAGAGATCTGAGATACAGACAGTTTTTATAGAATAAAATATAATCACAACCCATCTTAATTTCTCTGCCAAAAAAAAAAAAAAAAATCTGTATATTATAGTGAAGTGCACCTCCTGAGCAATCATCAATAAACTACACTTCACAAGGTCATAATTATTTATATATACCTCTTAAAGCAGAACTTTCTGGTAAACTTATGGTGCACACACACACACACACACACACACACACACACACACACACACACACACACACACACACACACACACACATATATATGTATATACACATATATGGGTCCCCTTCAAAACATCTAAAATACATAACATGCAATTTCATAACATCGAGACGAGAGTCTCTAAAACCCAAAACATCTAAAACCCATAACATCAAATTTCATAACATCGAAAATGTGCATCAGAATATCGAACACCACAAATCACTTGAAAATAACATCCCCTCCACATATAACGACACCAAACTACCAAACACACTTTTTACTATGTTTCTGCAGGGGGGCTTGATACAGTGTGGTTTGGAAATTAACTTTTTCCCACTGTAGTGCAATCTCAGAGTTGGTATATTTAATTTACGGGGGTTGTGGGGAGGGGGGCTGAGCCCCCCACATGGGGGGTGCAGAGGGGTTGCCCCCTGCATAAACATAGTAAAAGGTGTGTTTGGTAGTTTGGTGTCGTTATATGTGGAGGGGATGTTATTTTCATGTGATTTGTAGTGTTCGATGTTCTGATGCACATTTTCGATGTTATGAAATTCGATGTTATGAGTTTTAGATGTTTTGAAGATCCATCTATATATATATATATATATATATATATATATATATATATATATATATATATATATAAACATATACATATATACTTTCGTTCACCAAAAGTACAGCTCTTCAAATCTCACAAAGCCAATCTTACTTTAGAGAAAATGCAGCTTAATGGCTTAACGAAAATGCACTTTTTTGAAATACAAATAAGCAAGTACCTGTTGGCCATTCCAGGATCCTGTAGAAGTACAGGTGTGGTGTTTTTTATTTCTTTTTTACAGGTTTAGAGCAGTTGGGGCTTTTTGATATAGGTAGCGGTACTGTGAGGATAAGGAAATGTACCCTTTTCCCCACTGTAGTGTGATCACGGCGTTAGTATACATAATTAGTGGGGGTGTGGGGTGCAGGGGGGCTTGCCACCAAGAAAAAGTTTGTTTTTAGTGTTTATTTTAGTTATTATATTTCATTTTGCTTATTTGTGTTTTGTGAAAGTGTGCTTTTGTTAAACTGCACTTTCGCTTATGTGAGTTCAGCTTTGTGAGATTCAAAGAGGTGTACTTTTGGTGAATTAAAGTAGACCCAAATATATACATACATGTGTGTGCATGTATGCATACACAAACACGCACATATATGGACAAGAGGCAACACAGACAGCTGGTTTATAAAAGGATTTGGGCATGGAGTGACGTGCCTAAATCCAAAACTTAGGGCTCCACCAGTTCTCATTCAGTGTATCTTAATGGAGACTGTCAGTGTCCATGACTGATTCCAAAAAGGAAACTGGACTCGCTTTGCTGACATACTTCACCATTGGATAACAGAGACAAATCTTGAGATCTCAGAGTTTCCATTTGAAGTCAATTGTCAGGTTTGGTTGACCAGCGTCACCACTTGACCACCTGCATATGAGAGTTGGTAGAGCAGGTAGTACCTAGTGGGGAGTCAGATTTCCTGCAGTAATGAGTTCTACATACAAGTCAAGATGTACTGCACAGTCTTTGTCATAGGAGTGCTGAGGCCCACACAGATGCATGGTTGCATAGAGTACAAACCATCTTCAAATTTTACTGGGATGACTAACACTAATCTTTAAATTAAAAATTGACTTAATTCCCTGGTTGGCTAACAGCAACACATACCTGTCCTTTCCCATGGACTGGGAGAATACAGGCATGATAACTGTGTTAATAGAGTGGTACAGTTTAAGGCAGCCAAAATTAAGTATCATAGCCTGTACGTCCACCCTTAAAGTGAGCCTTCTTGAGACATTTAATTAATAAACAAAAAAGGTATACTAGTATGACTAATGTGTAATAGCATACCTATGAAATAAGTGGAAAAAAATGGTTGTCCATTAGACAATGATCCAAACAAAAAAAATAAAATTGTGCTAATACAAAGAAATATTATCAAACAAAATTTAAAACAAAATAAATCTAATAATAATAATAATAATAATAATAATAATAATAATAATGTACAAATAGTAAAGAAAATATAAAATTTTTGAAAACAGAGTAGAAAGCTAAGCAAATAATGATAAACTGATTGTAAAACTATAAAATCGTTCATATTGCAGACCACTGAAGAATAAAAAATTAAGATGCTATAAGGGCTGTTAGTCTCTTGGCTGTGATACAGGTGACTAAAGCCATGATCATTTCAAACCATGGAACATGTCATTGACAATATTGTAAAAGTTTTTGTGTTAAGTTTTCTGTCGTTCTTTGGTGAAAATGTACTCATTAGTTCTTAATGGGGCACTTGCATTCATTTTTACTTGTTAATAGAACACTCCTTCTCTAGAACATTAAGGTCCCCCTCTATGCTTCGCGAGTCTATTTCTTTCAGCATGTGAGAAAGTTATCAACTGCACACAGTTGTTGATATTGAGATCTATATATCTACATATCTGCCTGTCTCTCTCTCTCTCTCTCTCTCTCTATATATATATATATATATATATTTTTTTTTTTTTTTAATCACTGAGTTAGGTTTTGTCAACTCCCAATTATATGAATTAACATTCTAATGTGTCTAGTAACTCAGTATGTGTTTTTGTACAATCACTATGAATGCATACCGCATATATTTACTGGTTATTAAATGTACTCTGTCACTGCAAAACCATTTTGTTCTCTGACATTTAATGCACTATCTACCTCTAGTGTAGGGTTTAGCTAATCTTTTAACCAGCAAGCTTGCCCACTTAAGAAAAAAAAAGTTGCTTATACAGATTGCAAACAAGCATGTAACTTTAAGTCATTGGAAAACCTAACAATAATATTTGTGTTTATTTTAAAGTGAGCAGGCCAGTGAATTAGAAGGTAGAGTTGCTACTTCAAGTTCTCCAGTTTGGTTTCATATGGAGTTTGCATGTCCTTACTATGTCTTTTTAGATATTTGGTAGGTGTTCAAGCTTCCTCTCACATCCCAAATACATGCATAATTTAAATTGTGACACTTAAAACAGCCCATATGTGCGATGGCATGAGTGAGTGTGTGCATATGTTCTGAAATAGTCTGACATCCTGTCTGAGGTGAGGTGTTTCTCCCTTAAGCCAACTGAATGCTATAAAAAAATCTTTCTTTGTTATGGATTTTAGAGAACAAATGAAATAATGTAATCTAAAGAACTATTTAAACGAAAGAGTTGATGAAGAAATATTGTGTAGTTACCAGTATTTTCATTTTCAGGATTTTTCTTTATGGAAAACATTCAGTGACTAGCACTGCATGGTTTTATTTTGCAACAGGAATAAGTAAAATATGAGTAAATTAGTTGTGCTTGATACAAAGCTGCAAAAGCAGCAGCAGAAGACATAAACTGATTAGATAAAAGTTCCTAATGTCTACAAAATATACATATTTTAATGCTGCGCAGATGTTGTCAGTTTAAATTTATCACCTAGTCTGTGAAATCTAGATTGTAGAATCAATTCCAGTATGAGACAACAGGTGCACTGATTTGATTTTCAGAATGATATAACGAATATACTGTTTTTACTCATTCCTGGCTAATATGTAATGAAATATGAAAACTGATGCAGAATATGAGAATGCTTCCAAAACAAAAGCATGTAAACTCTCCAGAGAACTGCTCATACATACTGTCTCTAAATTATAGACAGTATATTGCTGAGTTAATCTAGTTACGAAACAATAAAGAATGTTTATGTAGGTTTATAAGCTTTATTATTACAAGGATGACACTGTGTATGTATATATATATATATATATATATATATATATATATATATATATATATATATATATATATTATAAAATGTGTGTGTGTGTGTGTGTGTGTATATATATATATATATATATATATATATATATATATATATATATATATATATATATATATATATATGTGTGTGTGTGTGTGTGTGTGTGTGTGTGTGTGTGTATGTATATATATATATATATATATATATATATGGGTCTACTTCTATTCACCAACTCCCATTTCACCGAACTCCCATTTGACCGAAACTTCATTACATCGACAAGCATTTGCCCCCTTCCCCAATGTTGTGCGACCCTGGAGTTGATATATATAGTAGGGGGGGTGTGGGGGGCACAGCCCCCCACATTGAGTGTGGCGAAGCCCCCCACCTAAAATGCTTGTCGATGTAATGAAGTTTCGGTCAAATGGGAGTTCGGTGAAATGGGAGTTGGTGAATAGAAGTAGACCCGTGTGTGTATATATATATATATATACACACACACACACATATATGGGTCTAAGTCAGTAAACTGAAATTTTACTTACCCAAAATCCATATCACCAAGAAAAAAAGCCTGACAGTACCAGAAAACTGATGTCCCAGAATACCGATTTACCACTACGTAAATACTCTGCCATCCTGTTTAACTTTGCCCTTTACCATGTGGTAGTGCGATTTCAGAGTTGGTGTATTTAGTTAGGAGGGGTGTGGGGGTGTAGGTGCCAAAGCCCACTCATGGGTGGGTTTGCTTCCATAGGTTCGTAGGTGTGTACTAGGCTAATGGCCCTGTTGCCTTTACAAGTCTAGCCCATAGAATTACCATGGAATCATGCCACCTGACCTTAGTTCCCATTGCCCCTGTCAAGCAGAGCCACTGGAGTGATCCATGGGGTGAATTTTCTATTTCCCATCCACTCATCAAGATTTCTCTTGAAGAGGACCAGTGAGGCACTCCACTTGACATGTATGGGAAGTCTATTCTATAGCATGGGCAGTCTCTAGATTATGAACCTGTCCCTCCAACTTGTTCTGTTGATTGTGGTAATGAGGTTGAGGTCTCTGGAGCGTGTAGTGTGGAGAGATTGGGATTTCTTTAGATGTAGCATTTCTAACAGAGGTGGGTTAGACATGGCTTTGTAAGTCAAGCAGAGGTCACCTCTAAGTAGGTGATATGAGACAGACAATAGTTGGAGTTTTTTGAGTCTGTCCATATAGGACAAGTGTTTAAGGACTAGGATCCTCTTTGTGAGGTATTTTTGTGGCCTCTCCAGTTGTTGCAAGGTGTCTAGAGGGGTACATGCCAAATGGGGCATTGTATTCGATGACTGGCCTAATGAGGGAAGAGTAGAGGGAGACAAAGACCTCTTTCTTCCTGGATGCAAAACCCTTAGTAATGTGATGTGCCACATAGAAGGACTTTCTGACCACAGTGGCAATGTGGTGGTCATAAGAGAGGTTGCTGTCATCCTGCGTTCTCAGATCTCTTATAACACCTTCTGTGTTCAGTGGACTACCATTGATGTGGTAATTAATGCGAACCATGTTTTTCCCAAGGGAGATGACTACACATTTTTTGGCATTGAGTTTAAGGCCATGGTTCTGACACCAGTCGTTGGTCTCAGTGAGGCCTTTCTGTAGGATGTCAACATCATTTGGGGAGTTAATTATGACTCCCAACTTGCAATTGTCTGCAAACTTTGTCAGCCAGAATCTCTTCATGTTGGCCTGGACTTCAGAGAAGTAGATACCCAACAGAAGAGTACCCAGGACCAAACCCTGTGGGACTCCACTCATGACTGGTCGGCAGTCTGACTTGAAGTCAGCTACTTTCACATTGTGGGTTCTATCTGAGCCAGTTTGCAAGCCACCTAGTGATATAGGGGTTGATGCCTAGCTTAGTGAGTTTTTCTATGATTCCTGAGTGAGGAATGGTATCAAAGGCCTTGGCCAGATCAAGGTGGGCTGTATTAACCACCTTGCCTTCATCTACACCTCTGGTGATTGACTCAAAGAAGTCGACCAGGTTCAGCAGGCATGATCTACCATTCACAAAACCAAACTGTGTGGGATCCAGAGTTTGGACATTCCCTATATCTTTGTTTATTAGGTCCACAATGATGCGTTCCATAGCTTTGCATATCAGACTCATCAGGCTAATGGGGTGATACTTCCCAGGGTCTGTATCGCTCCTCCTTTGTGGAGAAGGATGAGTGTAGCAGTGCACCATGCAATAGGGACAAACCCTGAGGTGAGGCTGTGATTGAACAGGACCACAGGTGAGGTGCCAGTTCACTCTGTAGTTAATGCTGAGCACAGCCAGGGATATTGTCAGGTCCCATAGAAGCTGTATTCTTGGCCTTGGACAGTGCTGTTTTAACCTGTGCAGCAGTAATACTGGATGCTTGGCAATCTACTGGTATTGTGATTGGTCCTTTGGTGGGGGAGAGAGGGGTAAAGTTGGCACTGAATCTGTCAGCCAGTATATTGGCAATATCTGTTGGCTCGGTATAGGAGGTGCCATTATGCAATAGCTCCAAGCAAATCTGGGTATTGCCATGGAGATTCTTTACATAATTATAGAAAGCCTTGTGGTTGTCTTTATTATCTGCTGCAATTCTGTTTCATAGCTAGCTTTAGAGGAGTTGATGAGGGATCTTAACTTTTTGTTGAGGCTGATAAGGGAGTTTTTCCAGTCGTGGGACTTCACCTTATTCTGCATCAGTTTCCTCCTTCTGTTGTAGAGTTTGTTTATGGCAGGGGACCACCAGATTGGCTTCCTTTTTTTGGAGGAGGGCATCTTGGTTCTTTTGGGTATGGCGAGATCCATGCATGTGTGTACGTATTCATACGGGGCATTAGTGTATGATTCAGTAGTTATGCAGCTCTTCTCCAATTGTATGGGTACCATGAAGTTAGCCACCTCTATTTTTAGGAGCCCAAAGTTAGCTTTGGAGAAGTGTTTCATGGTGGTTACCTTTGCAGAGGGGTGGAAGGTGGGAAGGATGTAGATTTCCTAGGTGATTAGTCTGTGGTCGGACCTAACCAGGGAGGAGTTGACTACTGGCATAGAGCAACGGTCACCCATGTTAGTAATGACCAGGTCAAAGATGTTGCTACCTCTAGTGGGGGTAAGAATGAGCTGGTCCAGGGCACTGGAATTAATGAATTCCAGGAAATGTTGGGCAAGTGTATTGGTACACGAGTAGTTTTCCCAGTTTCTGGAGGAGTAGTTGAATTTGCCCAGTATGAGAGTGTTAGGCTGGACCCTGATATTCTTCAGGGTGCTTAGGAATGTACAGTGTGAGTCTTGGGACATGGTTGAGGACCTATAGCAGTCTACGACCTGAATCGCTGTCTTACTCAGTGTTAGCTGCACCTGAAGTATCTCTGACGCGTTATGTTCCTTTGGCTTCCATTTTTTTTCAGGATAGCAAAGTGTTTACTTATCAGGAGAGATAAGTTTGTGTTACAGGATGTTGGTGTTCTGGTGCTGTCGGCCTTTTTATCTCAGTGGTATAGATTCATAGGTTCATAAGTTGGTACTGGGCTATCGGCCCTAGGGCCTATACAAGCCTAGCCATAACAATTCCCTGGCTATTTATTCCCACAGGTATGGGTTTCTGGTAAGTGAAATATATATATATATATATATATATATATATATATATATATATATATATATATATATATATATAAAACACCAAACAAGATGCAGCAAGGATAAATGAGCTGTTGGTAAAACAGTTCAAAAATATATCATAAAACATCCACAGACCAAACAATGTTGTAGGAAGTCACGACTTCAGTGCTGTTTAAAAGCTGGAATGTCTTTTATTCATAAGGTAAGCACTTTCATGGTGTCACCACCACTTCTTCAGACCATAACAGAGAACAGTACTTCACAAAACATATATATATATATATATATATATATATATATATATATCTATATATATATATATATATATATATATATATATATATATATATATATATATATATATATATATATATATATATATATATATATATATACTCCAATTAATTCAAATGGACCAATAACAAACTTCAATGCATTTAACATTAAGACATACAAGCTATAAAATACCATGCTCCCAATATTTTGTAAATAAAATCACTTGAATATTGCTTCATTCATTACTACACAAGTTGTGAAAACAAGAACAGCCAAAAAAACATTAATTTCTCATGCAACCTGCTAAAATGAAATAAAACTATTTAAAAAGCTTCCTATTCTTCAGAATAGGTCTTATAGGGATTCTGTCATTGAGTTCCTTTCCTCTGTCTGCTTTTAGCCTGAATATCCACCTAATTTCTGAAGTTTCAGTATAGTTGGATATATCTCCCCCTCTTTCATTTTCCCATATTTCTTCTATTGCTAAGAATCTAAATGTGTGCTGCTGTCCCTCCTGACTAACATGTTTCGCCAGTGCATTGGTAAGGGTCCCTTTCCTGATATTATTTATATGTTCCCTTATCCTGTACCTGAATTTTCTATTAATTTTTCCCACATAATATGCAGAGCAGACATTGCATACTGCCAAATAGACTATATTCATTGAATTGCAAACAGCTGACACTTGAAAGGACAGTGTTCGTCCTGTATCAGGATGGTTAAAACTGTTGGTAGTGTCTATATAGCAACACTGGTTACATGCATTACAGGTGCTAGTACCTCTCCTACCATCATTCCTCATTGTTGTTCCCCTTGGATAACACAGCATCTTCTTTATTGTTTTTCTGTTCTTAAAAAGAAAATTCAGTTTATCACCTACTATATTCCTAAGTTCGTGGTCTGATACTAAATCGGGCCAGTGTTTTCTTATTACATCAGTTACTATGTGTGTATTTCTAGTATAGTATGTTGGTACCGTTACTCCTGTGTTCACCTTACTTTTCAATGAAACTATTCTGTCTAAAGTTGTTTTAGATGAAAAATAGGGTTTACCTATATTCTTTCTCCATTCACCAGCCCCTTCTAGTATTCCTTCCGTATGTGAGTCATTATAGCCCCTCCTTGACAACCTTTCCTTAAATTCAGTGAGTTCACATTTAAAATCATCATCCCTGGCAGTTAACCTTGATGTCCATAAGGTCTGCCCCTTAATTACATTTCTAAGATATGTTGGGGGTGTATGCTTCCCCTGTGCAAAATTGCATTTTTGTGACACTCTTTTCTATGTACCCTAGTTGAAAATTCACCCTCTATGTTGCACATTATCTTAACATCTAAAAAATCCAACTCGTCATAAGAACTTTTGATGGAAAACTTCAGAAACTGAGTGCTTCGATTAATATATGTATGGAAAGTGGTTAACATATTACTATCACCTTGTCATAACATAAAAAGGTCGTCTACAAAGCGCCAATAAAATCTGAGTTGCGGCCAGTTGTCATTGTTCAAAATATATTTATTCTCCCAATTGGCCATCACTATGTTGGCATAACTATTCGCTGATGGGGTGCCCATCGCCACCCATCTTTCTGTAGGTATAATTGATGTTCAAATAACATGACATTATTACTCAAAATCAATTCCATGAGATGGCGAATCAAATCAATTTTTTCATGCTTCTCACCACTTTCATTAATTAAATATTCCCTTAAATATTCAACTCCCTCTTTATTGCTCTTCTGGTGGCATGCTATCGTGATTTGGATTATTACCCTCTTTATTGGGAATTGAAGTAAAAAGTGAGTGGACAACCAAAGTTACTAGTAACATTCTATGGCTACTTTTCTCTAGCTCTAAAAATCCAAAAAGATCTTCTAAAAAATGTTGGGAGTCTCTCAATATGTATTTGTTTTTATTGACAATCTGCCGCAACTGTTTTTCCACAAATATCAATATAGGTTGTGTACTCCATCCATCCCCAGAGATGATTGGTCTCATGGGAGGCTCTGTTGGATTTTTGTGGACCTTTGGTAAGTTCAAAATCCTGAAAACACACTGGATACCAACACTTACTATATTCCAGCACAAGTACATACAGAAACAAATAAAACACAAACCATATTACTCTTCTCCAAGTATAAGCAGGGGGGGAGTCCCCCTGCACACACCATGTGAAGGGGGCTGCACCACCCACATCCCCTGCTACTTAAATATATCAACTCCAAGATTGCACTTAGTGTACTGAAGTGCAATCTCAGAGTTTTTATATTTAAGTAGCAGTGGGTGTGGGGGGCTTGCCCCCCACAAGGGGGGTGCAGGGGGGCTTGCCACCCTGCGTATATTTAAAGGGTAATATGTTTCTTTATGTACTTTTGCTGGAATATAGTGTTGGTATCCAGTCTATTTGCAGGATTTAGAGTTTTCAGGATTTTGGTCTCAGGACTTTGGTCTTAAGGATTTTGGGCTTTCAGGATTCTGTAGTGCTCCCACACACACACACACACACACACACACACACACACACACACACACACACACACACACACACACACACACACACACACACACACACACACACACACACACACTCCCTCTTTGTGAAACACATGTTGGTCTGGTGTGAAAGACGAAAAATCTTACAGTGTAGTTCTAATGAATGGTAGAATCAACTTCCATAATCCTAAAAGGTAATGTTCTACATGTACTAGTAAAAGCAGATCCCTACATATTAAACTTAGCAGTTTTTGTTTCAATTTCTGTTGTCTTTCATTTCAATAAGATGTGACAGTTATGCTCTCTGTGTACATTTTTTATTAGTAAGTTTTTAAAAATGGACTCTCTTGTGGAAATCTTTGTTCTATTTCCGATCTAATTTGATAGTGCCAGATGATTATAATATATTATATTATATTATATTATATTATATTATATTATATTATATTATATTATATTATTTTTCAAATCAAGAAGGACTTTTGTTGATACATTCCTTGGGATTCAATAACAATCACGTAGGCTTCACGCTAAGCTTATACAATGTAAGCATGTTAGTGTGATGAGCAGAAGTGCTAATCAAATATGCATGCTGATCATCACACCTACACATTTGAATGAATCGGTTCATGGCCAGTAATGAAGTTTGCAGCCATGGAAAGTTGCTTGCATGCACTAGCAGAGAATGTAAACAGAACAGCTTGCTTATAGGAAAAGCTAAGATACAATCAAGCACTCACTGTGCCCCTGAAATATTAAGGACAAGTAAGCTGAAAAAATTCTGAAGGATGGGACTAAAATGGGCGAATTGTAGAGAAATAATAATGGTGCATAATAATAGGGGATGAGAAATAAAAGTATAGTAATATAACGTATAACGCAGGCAAATGTGATGACGTATCAAAGAAAAGTTTCTAACATACATCCTGCCATACTGATGTAATGATAATTAATGTCAATGGCATTACCTGTATTAGCACATAATTAAAAATGGACATGTAAACAAAGGGTGGTATAGGAATATAAAGCTGCAGTTTAACAAAGGGGAGTTAAATGTGTCAAAAGTTAATAAAATGTTGACTTGAGATAACATTTAAGGACAAAATATACAGTATGGGATGAATGCATAGACATCAGTTATTGCATATGAGATGTATATACAAGGAAGCTAACAGCACTGCTGTATTCTCTACCTCAGGATGTATACATAAGCACAAATGGAGCTTACAACTGTAATGCCATGTACATTAGAAAGGGATATATTATTGCAAAGAAATGTAAGTGGCACCCATAGGAAAATGGTTTATCACCTATAAACATGTAACAAGCAAGCATGTGTTGTATAGTCATGTAAATGCTAGATGGTAATATAACAACACACAACATACATAAGTGACAATGACAACACAGATCAGATGACATTTTATGATTTCAGGTTTTCTATTGGTGAATGGAAAACATCTCAGACATTATTGTACAAGGCATGCTGACATGGAATTACAGAGAACAGTAGCATAACATCAACTCAGCAGCACCAACACAGAAGAAAGTATTGCAACAGAGGACCAATTACAGTTTCTGATGGTGTATTTATGGTAGTCCTCATGTGCCATTAAGCTGTACAGTGTGATAACAAATTGCAGTTATAAAGTAATGTCTGGATTAAGAAATGTAATACACAGCATTATTCTTTTGGGATAAGGTAATGGCTGTGATCAATGCCTGTGAGCAATGAATGACATAATAAACATTCACATCATATCATTTCCAAACACATGCCAGGACAGGTATCAAAGAGATGCATATCAGTCACAAACACCACAGAAATACACATATTGGTTATGTGATGAAGAACACCCTGGAAGGGCTTATAGCACTTTCTTATCATAAGGGGTATGGATGCCCTACCTTGTAGGACAGTACCCTGAAAAAGGTGGCCCTCTGGCTATGCCATAACTATTGTCTGGGTGCAAGCCACTGCTCTCTGACAAACAGATGTTACTAGATTCAAACCCATGCCTGTTACTCAAGGCTTTCTCCAGACCTCTGTATTAACTGCATGTGCCACATCAGATATTATGGAGGCTGTCCCAAACAACTGAATTGAATGTGTGCATTAAAAAAGGAGTTAGGAATATAATATGAGCAATCAAATTTAATCAGAATGCTGGAAAGGAGCTACACATGTTACTGTTCACACAACAGTGAGCAGTACAATATCAATGCTTCTTTAACAAGGAAGATACTTCTATCATGTAGTACACACACTATCCCTTAATAGAACTACAGTCTATTTGTGTAGGTATTCTATATAAGCCAGCACTAAATACATGTGATACAGGAGTAGCTACAGCATGACACGCCACAGATAATTATTTCACTGCCATGCCATCACAACCTGTGATGATATGTCATTAGTCAAAATAAAAATGGATAGGAATAACTAGATGCCACGATGTTTACATAATGTCAGAACATTCGCATACTGTCACCCCTTCAGAAACTAACAGAAAGCTGTGCAACTCTACCTATTAATGACACATGGATGAATCAAAAGGGCCACAGTGGAAGTCTAAATACAACTGTGACACTCCACCTATGCTAACGTATTACATTAGATGTATATATTGTAAGAAATCTCTTTGAGATAAAGGGATGGTGCAGGCATCTCCCACTGTAAATGGACAACATTATAACTGTGGTGGATGTCATTCATGTATTAAAGTATAAGGCATGACAATGCTAACAGGTACTGAATGTGGTTACTGAACAAATGAGCATTTGACAACAGGAAATACATGATATTGTAGAGAATGAATGTGCCATGATAAAAGTTTCACTACAGTTGTGAGATATGTTGGCATGTCATGGCAGTACATCATGTTACTGTTGCAAGGGAAATGCATGCCTGTAATTGCTGTACTAAGACAACAACATATAGAATGTTGTGTCATTCCCTTGTGCCAGGGAATAACACTTACTACATGTGTTATGTAAGGAAAATGTAATGACATGCCATCATTACTCTGAATAAAAGTATTGCTATGTGAGAAATTATCATAGCTTTTTGTAGGAGGAATCAACATCTATGCATGTACACAGCAGATCTGCTTGATAACAGTATTAGCAACATGTGCATTCACAACAAGACTGACACAAGGTAGGGTGAGCAGTAATGGCTGGATCTGAGCTAACTACCTAAGTTCACAAGCTACAGATTAGTACCTGAGTCACAAGTGCCACACAGCATGTTAGGTACAACTGGGTCAATGCATAAGTAAATGGATAACATCATCACTGTTATTAGCTGGATGATTATGCTAAAAAGTGGCCAACGTGCACAGTAATAGAAGGTTGCATATCATACATGTATTTAAAGAGTAGTATACACTGTATGAGGGTGAAAGGCACACAGCTGGTTTCAAATGTCCTACATATGTAGTTATACAATGTACAAAGCACACTGTCAAAGTTATGCAACACAGGAGAATTTACAATCCATCTGTGAGATATGGCAGTTATGGTAGGATTATGATATCACTGTGTGGCCAAAAAGTTATTTTTTCTAGGGATGCTAGGATTTGCTAGTGTAATATTTTGACACTGTAAATCCATCTCATAAATGGAAGTGTACATAAAAGGAGTTGTGAGGTGAACAACAGTATATGACAGTAATCAAAGTCACACTATTTAAGCAGGGATGGAGTTGGTCATCTACTTATCTAGTTACACTTCCTATACAGCACATTATCAGCAGTCAGCACCACATGAGAATACTGAGTACAAGTGAGGCATACAGCATCTATGAGGGGATGATATCAGCAGTTTATTGCCAAGGAGATGTGTCTGGTAAAATGATGTCTGCAGCTATCTGAAGTTGTAATAGTTGCCACAACAAATGTATGTACAAAACCATGAATTCATTTATAGTAATACACACATTGGTAGAAATTAAGCACTGCTGTAATCAACCCCCCTACTTTTCTATCTATCTTCATTATCATTCTAGAAAATAGTGTAAAAAACACAAGTGCCACAGGAGAAGTCCATCTCTTAAGGGGAGAGAGGGAACTTTTGCGAGGATGACCTCATCACCATGTTGCAGCGAGGATATTTCTGGAAAAGTGAGATAAGGGATGTTTGTGACAATTTAAATGCATTCTCTTCAGGGAAAGTATACATGATACAGCATGCATGGGAAATATGTGTGTATTTGTGTAATGCATTGTTATGTATACCAATGCATTGCACAAATACACACGGATTTCCCATGTTGAGCATCAAACCACCTAGCTATTTGCACAATCTAAAGATCACTGTATTAGTCAGAAGCATCACATGAGAAGTCTAAATCTTAAGGGAAGAGAGTGCACTTTTCTTGGGATGACCTCATCTCTGTGTTGCAGAGAGGATGTTTATAAAAAAAGTGGGCTAGGGAACTGTGTGCAAATTTAAATGCCTTTCTCTTTGGGGAAGTGGATGGAGCACAAAGTGCTACACACAACACACACACACACACACACACACACACGCACACACAAACACATTCCTCATTTTGAGCATTGCACTTCCTTTATCTTCTAGAGAGTGCTGTATTTGTCACAAGCACCACAGGACAAGTCTAATTGATTCTTAAGCAGGATGAACTTCTCAGAGGAAGTGGATACAGCACCAAGCATTACACATCCACACATATGTCCCCCATTGAGTACTGAACCTCCTCCCTATCAAGTTACACAATCTAGAGAGTATTCTTTGCAAGTGCCACAGGAGAAGACTGACTTTAGCGGTATGAAGTAGCATATTCCTAAGTCTTGAAAATTCACTGTTTGGAACAGATGGTACTGTGCATCACAAGTTCTGCAACAAGTGCATATTGTCACATGTAATTACATACTTCTGTACTAACATTTAGATACTATCCTTCAAGTCCATTACATTACTGTGAGGAACATTGACATGTTTCACATTATGGGATGCCATACACACTCATATTTGTAAAAATATCCACTAAATGCAGACATGTTGTAAAAAATAGTGGATTATCAATCAAACTCTCCTGCAACTTCAAATCAGAATGATTGCACAATTGTATTGTCTCATACTTATGTGCACTGACAAGACAAACGTGCAACTCATACACAGGAGAGTGCACTGCAGAATGACAGTGATGAATTATGTGAGAATAGGTTAACCAAACTTGTAACAGAGCTGCAAGCATAAACACTGTAGAGCAAGAACACATTAAATGAGTGAACTAATTGAGTCACCAGCATTCAGAAATTGAGATAACCTGTTGTCAAAATTAATATAAACAAGCAAATGGTGGGCAACCTAAAACAACAATTATTTGATTTTCTTTTTTTATCTTACTCTTGAGCACAGCATGGCCAAGCTGAATTGTGTTGCTGATGAGAAAGTATTAGCACATTCATAATCATATCTTGAAGTGTTGAACTTAGAATGGGAATTAGCAGTACTCTGTGTTGCTCTGTGCAGACTTTCACACAAAGATCAGTACAAGACAGCCTTCACAACAGGGATCAGGTGCATTAACATAACAGCAGGATAATGAAGTGTTATGGTAAGATGTAGCCAACATTTATAGCCACAGGAGTCATACAAAACATTCTAATGCATTTTCTATTTCATCTGAATTTGAACCTTTACAGCATTGCAAGAGAAACATTTATACCTGAGTATTATCTAAGCATACCACAATGGAAGCAATACTTCTGATAGTTCACATTTGATAACAGATTTCAGCAAACGTGAATGCATCTATTCATCTTCATTACCCTATTGCCAGTGTAATCTGTACATACATCTCTTCAGCTTGTGGAAATGTACATTTAACTGAATATACATGAATGCATCCTTATGTAAAAGTCAGTAGTTCTGCTTGTATATATATTTCAGGTGGATGCAGTTGAATTAGTGGAGTAATACAGGTTGGGGTATGTTACATACATATTTTACAAGGCATTCAAATTGAGAATAATTGCAATGCGATCTCTAAACAGGATTCAGACAATTGCTTCTGTGCCTTACTTCTCTCAAATCACTTCAGTTACATCTTGTGCCACAGAGTAAGCTACCTGACAGGTGCATTTTCTTCAGTGAGTATTATCCAGAGTGCTGCCAGCCCTTCAGTGCCATCAAGCATGTCTGTACTACATAAGGCATGCTAAACTAAATTTTTCACTTTTTTTGTTAAGCCATGAAAGTAAATTTAATGATGCCAAGTGGCACACAAATGCAGAAGGCAATATTTATGAGAAGCATTCACATGACTGCTTTCGGATAACAATTTGAAGAAACATGAAATTAATAATGAAATGAATCACAGTGTATATGTAGCAATGAGTAGATCTACTACTGCATTACAATGATACATTCAGCTTTCTCACATCTTTTCCACATCAGTACTATCATGTGTAATTAACAATATCAGGACTTTAGATAATGCCATGGGAATGAAGAAGGGCACAGGGAACAGCAGAGATGCTTTCATTATTTACACAGCACATGCAATTAATATTGACATCATTTCAAATGTGTTATATGTCTGTCAGTTTTAGTCAATACTAAACTCACTTGAGTTTCCCATATCAATACATTCATATAACAAAACGAGTATCAAGATTCATTATGACCTCCTTCAATAAAATGATCTGTGAATAGGTTTCAAACCCTGCATTACATGGACTGTTTATCTAAGCTCAATATATTTACAAATTATGCCCCATAGATAGGATTGTGATAACTTACATTTCTTAATTCAGTACTGTCCAGATTGCTTAGGAAAGTACAACAATGCTGGTCTTAATTGCACTATTGATGGCAGTCCAAATAAAATTTGTCATTTTTTTTTTATTTGGGCAGAGGACTGCCATTCACCGCTATTGACTGTTGCCAGTTAATAGAGTGCAATGCTAAACAGTACACAAACAATAAAGGAAATAATCAGAAACAAGCACTTTAAATGTACATTTCTGGTGTTTAATCAACATTATCTTGCAACAGGAACATGCATGGATTTTAACCTTCAAACAAGAACAATCACTGATGAGTATTTAAAATATTTGCCCTATACAAGGACATATACTGGCATGGAGAAAAAGTGTTTTAGATGTACTGATAGTGTGACATTGTATCCAATCATATTGATAGTGCATGAGAAACAAGTAGTGAAAGTTGTCCTTTTGCATTTAACAATAAACACATCCATCTATACATACATACATACATACATACATACACACATGCATACATACATACATACATACATACATGCATCCAGAACCAAGTTTTCTGAATTTTTACACATGGGGTTGGGGTTGGGGTGTCAGTTCACTAGTGACAATCATCCAGAGCCAAGGTTGACAGTACTGGGTGGCTAGCCCTGCCACTGATGTTCTTTCACACCACACACACAGTCACACCTATTGCCAATTTAGAGTATCCAATCCACCTACTACATGTCTTTGGAATGTGAGAGGAAACCCATTCAAACATGAGGACATGTAGGCACAACATAGAAGGTACCTAGCTGATAATCAAATCAAGGGAATCTCTTACTGTAATAGCTCTATACTCTACACCACTGTACCTCACTATTTGACAGGAAATGTATGGATGATTGTGATATTGCCAACAGTTAGGACTCCCAAGCACTCATACGATATTAAACAAAGACTGCAAACACTACAGGTGTATTCATCTCTTTCTTTACTGTGCCTCATTCCCTTATCTGTGCTTTCTTCCCAGCAATTCTATCTCAGTTTTATTTCGTATGTTATCTGCATAAATGCTTGAAGTGGTCCACTGCATATGAGCAATGGTTTTTAGTAAAGGTCAGTAACTGTAGTCATTAAAGCCAACATTTGTATATTAGGCATATTACTCTCCTAAATAAGTCAATGTGCTTTCAGACTTTTTAATAAAACTTTTCACCCTAACATATCCTCAGTAAGTTTGTATCAAAGTATTTTTCTAATGTCAGACTAATCATAGACACCTGCAAGCCATTATCAGGTAATGCTTCTCAAAGCTTATCCTTGCAGTGGTATGGCATGTACATTTAATTGTGTAGCTCCTTATACCACATTTACATTCCGTGCACCTCAGTGAAGATTGTGTGATTCAAAAAATCTAATGATTTAGCACCTCATTTGCATGCTGACAGTGCTCATAGGGCTGACTCTGCACTATATAAAGTTAATTGCATAGCTAATGCACCAGTACAGTAGTGGGGAGACTACTTGGATCCAGAGAGCTTGATACTGCTAAATAAACACAACTTTTGGACACATCCACTTTCTATATTGCTTTAGTGCCAAAGTATGCTTCCATTTCTTACATATTGCTTTTAGTGTAACATTAAATGGTAAATTGCAAAGACAGCTCAAAATATTTTATTATAATGTTTTTTTCTATATTCCTTTCTTCTGGCATAGCCCAGGTATAGTGGTTATGTCTGCATTACAAAAAGTATGCTACAGAATGCTACCTGATCTATACTTTGGAGGTTGTATTTAATTATGTGCACAGTTATTGCAGTTGATTATATTATACATTTGAAGCAAGGTTTGGCATTTTTATGTCTAAGTGCAAAGAAAAGTGTGCTACATTTCTGATTTCTACTTGACTGCTCTCCATAACAGTAGAGATTTCACTTATAGCAGCTGTTGTACATTTCTACTGCTACATTGTGATTCATTATTATTAATGCTTCAATGTATTACACAGTTAAACAAACCTGTGTTATCTGGATTACAGAACTGTTATAGAATGTTGTTCATATTTCATTTAGAATATTGTTTTTTTTGGGGGGTCTGACCTAACATTTGTGTAGTCATAGGGAGCATTACCTTTTAAAGTATTGTGTGTATGATGGAGTCATACATTAATACATACCTGAATTCACAGCTATCCTGCCTGTGTATTATATATTTAATTATGTGTCTATTTTTTGTTTCATCTCATACAGGGACATGGCACCCAAGAAGAATATGATACCATACAAGCTCTTGTGTGCTAATGCTGAAAATGAGGCAATTATTCAGGCCTTATTTTGCCATGAATATTTTCTGTTAGGAAGAGGTAGAGGTGGTCAATCTGCCTGAGAGAGAATATGGCAGCAGGTGTCGATGACATCAATGCTGTTGAAAGGCATGGGAGAAGATAGTATGCAACACTGGGCAAGTGATATAATAACATCTGCCCACTGTAGAGTAGCTACTATTGAATGACCACTAACTGAAACAGATGAGTTCTTGTCTACAGTGAAATATCCAGATAGCTTAGCAGAGGGTTCACACAGGATCCTTGATGTTGGCGCTGATGTGGACAAGGGACCCAGAGTGTATCAAGCAGGCCTTCCAGGTATGTAAAATGCAAGTATCATTGTTATAACCTTATCTTAGATGTCTAATATATCTCTGTATATGTATATATATATATATATATATATATATATATATATATATATATATATATATATAGAGGTTCTCTGGTTCGATCTCCTCGGGGTGCCTTCTGGAAGCGGTCTGTCTGTCCTCCCTCTGGTCGTGGTGGGTTTCCTCTCTCTCCTCCCACATCCCCCCCCACCAAAAGACATGCTGCAGGTGGATTATATATATATATATATATATATATTTAATATACAGACAGAAAAACACCAGAAGAGAATTAATTATTAATAAAAGTAACTTATGCTACTAAAAAAATAATAAACAAATAAAAATGAAATGAATGAACAAACCCCAAGCTTGTATGATTAGCTTTCGTTCCTTTATCGTATTGGAACTTCATCAGACTAAAGAACAAGGCAATGCAGTCAAACTATAACTATACAATAATGCAACATGAATATCATTCATTTTTTTTTTTTTTAGTAGCAGATTATTTTTATTAATATATATATATATATATATATATATATATATATATATATATATATATATATATATAGATCCAGCAATAAGTGTGATTCAAATGGCAGTACTAGAGACATAGAGGAGGGTGTTTGGTGGTGTGGTGGTGGGGTGATCCAACTGTTCACTACATTTTTGTATGTGAACATTCTTAATTTGCACATGTGAAAGGGGATTGTTCTCTTTGTCTTGTTTCATTTGAAGTGTGATACTTATCAGCCTTCTTTCCTTTCCCTTCCACACATACAGGGACATCTGTATTGTAGGCTACCAGTCCACCTGCTCATGGTTAAGCACACATTTGGTTATTGTTATTACTGTATGTAAGGTAGATTCAGGTCTAAATAAGAGTAAAATATGTGTTGCTTTAGCACATCTTAGAGTTTAGCATACCTTTTGTAAATGAAGAATATATGATCAGCTTTACTCTCTGTTTGTCTCTTTGTTGTATTTATTGCTTGTCATTATGGGTGCGATGGTCCCTACTCTGGGCCAGTAATCAAGGAGATTCAATCCTCACCACTGACACCAGTGAGGGATGATGGCCACTATGAACAGAAATGGATACACACAGCATTTTCAGATGCAGCTTTGTTCACCAAACACAACTTCCCTTAAGAGCATACAGGGAACACACTCCAGACCAAGGGCTGGACTCTGTCTCTCTCCAGGCCCCAAACAAAACACCACACTGACAACTTTGGAGCTCTGTGTCCTTGTTCCAAGTGACTAACACACACACACACACACACACACACACACACACACACACACACACACACATACACACACCGGGGAAAGGCTGGCACAGATTTACCAGCTGTGATCCCTCTGCCCAGACTACAGGGTAATTATGCTACCAGCAGTCAGCTACTCTAAGGTTCTTACAAGGGTACCTGATAATATTGAGTAAAGTTAATACTAATACAAATGGTAGAGTTTGACCAATGCAACAAGGCTTTCAGGAGCAGCCACAATGTTACTAAAAGATGCATAAGTACTCTTAAGATGTTAAAAGTGTTCTCTAAAAGACCATCCATAATGAATGGTATAGACATATTTAATAATAAATAATAAAATAGAAAACATGTGAATACTGAATTTCTTGTTACAATAAACAACATAGTTTCAATCACAGGAGATATAAAAAAATAACACAGTTGGATAGATTCACACAGATGCAGAAAACAATACTTAACTAATCTCACTCTATTTTCCTCATTGACTAAAGAATTACTTTTCCCTAGTTAAGTTGCTTACTACAGCAAGGCAAGATGAGGTGTGTGGTTGTCTGAGATATCTGTAAGAGATCTTTCCTGGCAGGTTCCAAAAAACAAAGTGCCGCTGTAAGAGTTCTAGAATCATTTCAGTGCTGGTTATAGAATGACATTACACCTGGTTACTTTACTCTGGTACAATATATATACACAGAGCTTTGCAACGATCTGTTGCATCATCTGAAAGCTATAAAACAATTTCAAAAACTTCCACCCTTCCAGGGCAGTAATTAGTTCACTCCTAAGGCCAATACAGTAAGATTCATATTCCTGGTTCTCTCAGATGTTTTGTCTCTGGCTGCAGTCAGACCTGTAAGATAAAATCTTTATGGCCTAAACCAACCCATTTAATTTTCAACCTATTTTTCAAACTCAGCTGGACTGAGATAAATCTCTTCCCTACCAAAATTTTCTGTTAAAACATATGCATTTAATCGGTTATAATAATACTGACTGACATGCATGCATATCTCTTTTCTGTCCAGCAGAACCCACTGTTGGTGCATTTTAACACAAGCAACTTTACAAATACATTATTTAACCAAAGCATCTCTACAAATCAGTGTGATAGTCAAATGACATAAAATTCTTTTCAAAACTCCAGCTAGCTATGCTGGCATATGTTACATTACACATGTACTGCCCTACTCTCTGTGGCACAGATGGCACTACCCCATATCATCACAATAGGTGATCCTGAGAGTGGAACTGTGGAACTCCTACCACATGAAGTGAGACTATATGCAGTTCCTGATGATAATAGTGGTGATGAAGAGGCCCATTCTGTGGGAGCAGAGGTTCAGTCCACATCCCCTGCCCATAGTTCAAAGTCAGTATGCCTACTCATACCCATGACATGAAGACCTCTGATATTGGACAGGTTGATGATGGCACAGTTGATCAGGTTAGTGTGCTTATTCTGACTGCAGAACAGGCAGCTTCTCCCTGTGAACCATTGTGAGGGTGAGGTGCCACCCTCCTCCTGATGCTGTTATGTCATTAGGTGCCACCAACATATGGTTAGGACCATAGTGGAGTCACAGTCATGTTCAACCAGTGTTGGAAGAGATAGTGTGAGTACTAAACATTGTGCATTCTGTCATGCATGACTCCCTGAGTCATATGGGCAACTCACTAGGCAGGATGAATGACACCCTGGCTTAGGCAGTGTCTGCAATGGAATGTCTGTTGGGGGGGATGGACATCCATGTGGCTGGAGAGCCACTACATTTGCTGGTGTTAGCAGATGTGGCCATGCAAGATCCCACTCCTGCAGTGACACTACTTTCACTGCTTCTTCAGTGATTGTAGTGTCCACATTCAGATGTGATAGGCCATGGGTAAGTGGTCCTGGATATAGTTATGAGGAGACCTCATCCAGCAGGTATCACTCATGCTCAGATAGCACCCAGACTTCTAGCCAGGGCCATGAAAGTAACAGAGCAACTCCTGGCAAAGGTAGGGGTGATGATCCTTAACTGACTTCTCTACCAATCACAGCTTACACCTGCCCAAATGCTAGGATATAGTGCTAGCAAACTGCTTGATTGTGCTCATACAGACACACACACAAAATGAAAAAAAAATCACCACATCAGCCCATACTACCTTACACACATGCAAGCTAGCTAGGCAGTACTGTTGAGCGTTACACATCTGTTTTTATTTTGGCCCAGAACACTGTATACTGATAGAAACATTTTTCTTGCTCACACATGCTCAATTCTTTGGTGTCAGGCTTGCCCTCCTTCCACCCTCACCCTGTGCATATGATATGGTTGCATGTGTATCTGATGCTCAAATGGGTAGATAATACTTGCTTACAAGCTTGCATTTATCAATATATAGTGCAGAAGAAACATTTTTTATTTATTTTTCCTAGTCATTTGTAAATAATTGCTTATATAATTGCTTATATATAAACTTGCTGAACCTCATTACATGTTAGTTAGTTGTTGTGTCTTTCAGCTTTTCCCGGTTAGGGGACGCCACAGTGGAACTCTGATCCACTAATGATTGGCAGTAGACTTTTACATGCCGAGTTGCTGGCCCTGATGTACAACCTTCAACAAAGGTACACCCATTCACGCATATCTCCACACAGAAGTTAGTATTGTAAGTAAATCAGTGGAAGCATTAGATACTTTAGTTTTGCTTCTTGGCATATTTGTTCAAATGAGGGTATAATTCACATGCCCCACGTTTTATAGATGGTGGTCAACTGAAATACTTTCTGTACAATATTGGTTCTAATATGTAACTGTATATTGCAAAAAGCTGATATAACAGATATTACTGACATAACTGTATACCTCAGACACATGCTCTGCTTAGGGGCATATACATATTTCTATATGAGAGTAATCAATATATTTTTTTCCTTTATAGGTTCTACACTTACCTTGTCATTTCTGCAGGTAATAACTGTGTTCTTGGGGATTGTCCCTATCTGATACTATCAGAACACAGCCAGTACATGGTTATGTAACGGTCATGGAGTTTGACAGGCATTGGTTATTCTACTTGTATGTACATAGGATCTTATGCTTTGACCTACTTAGTGATTGTATGTGCTATCTCTTGCCTCTTGACCAGAGTCAGGGCATACTGTGCATGCCTCTGTCGGCCAGCACCATCTGCAGCTGGTGGTTCTCCCTCAGACTTCTCATCTGTATCTACTGATGCTGGCCCTGCCTGTGGTCCTTGAAATGTGGTTCAGCCCCTTGCTATCTTTGTTGAAACTGTTTTCTGAAAATTATATTGTGTAACAATGCACAGATTGTAAATATTTTGGCAGAGGTGCCTGGGTTGTACTGCAGTACACCTCCTCATATGTCTAGACACCAGAATCTTGATTTTTAGCTATCCAAACATATGCTCTATGGTATTCCTAGCTTGAGCATGGGCTTTGTTGTATCTTTGCTGGAGTTGTGTGGTTTTCTCCTGGGTGCTAGAGGTTGAGTTCATAACCTGGGCCCCCTACAAGATTCCCTCTTTGAAATGTCACCCCTAGCAAACCTGGTGTACAGCTCATAGGTGTGTCATATGTGTAAGTCATAGAAACTGCCTGGGTTGCCTGCACAGACATTATAAATGATCCATTGGATGTTACAGACAACCTTACAGTTTATAGAGTGGATAGTGTTTCTGTTGATTACCTCCTTCCCTGTTCCCCAGGTGGGGCTTTTATTTCTATGTGTGTGTGTGTGCAATCTATGGCCCCCAACACTTCAGAGAAGTGTGTTACTGCATAGAATCCCTATATGGTTCTTGCTGTCTCATGTGGGTTACATGGGAAACAGATGTGATCCCTTGTATGTAGCAGCATTGCATTTAAAATATGAGGTTGATGCCTGAGACATACCTAATATATCCATTATGGGTACCTTGAAACTACCAGTAGCGCATAAACATAATACTAACACACCTTTGTTTTCACTGAGATATGTTCTCCACAATTTCCCTGGGGCCTGAGATGGGAGGCGGCACAAGTTGCATATTTCCTCCAGTGTTTCTCTTGTATCTCTCAACAATTTTTGTGTCATGCAGTCCATGATAAGTCAAAAGGGGTCTAACAACCTTTCTTCTTCTTGCCCGTAGTCTGGCAGCAGCATACATTTTGCACACACAGCATAATAATAGCAGCAGGAACCCTTACAATGTTTTTTTCTAACTGTAATAATGCTGTATTCTAAAGACTTTTAGTGTACAGGGCAAAAGCCTACAGTGAGTGCACATAATTGTTTGTTGAATAGCCCCGCCCATATTGGATTGGTTAATTAGCAATAACTCTGGCTGTTTATCATTTCATTAGCATATTAGGCCTTTTTCTTTGTTTAGCGGTCCTACACAACATGTAGAGCCATTTAATGAACACCAAACAATGTGTAGTTGTGGCAGTGGCATGGCACTCTACCAAAATGATAGCTGTAATTCGTTCATGAATCTAGTCAATTATTTCCATAGTTTAGTCATATATATTTTTATTAACTTTGTCTTATTTAGCTTAAATATTTAGAGCATGGTCTGTGTGCTGCCAATGCTGTTTTTTATTTATAGATTTCTTTTATTTATTTATGAATTTATAACTCTAATGTTTCCCATTGACTAATTTCTCTCATAAAGAATCCTAATTGGTTATTTATAGTATCTGATGCTGAGCTTCATTTAGTGTTCATAGTTTATTATGAATCTATTAATTCAACTGTGTAAACATGATTGATAGGATACCAAAGGATAGAGCTCAAGCCGACAAGCGATAATACCACCAGTTTATTACAATAAAAATAACATAAGTTCCAAATACATAACGGATCTAGCGCTTTCATCCACTACAATGTGGACTTCTTCTTCTATCCTTTGGTATCCTATCAATAGTGTTTACACAGTTGAATTACTTCATAGCAGTTTTCAAACACTATTTTCTTAGTTGTTTATTATGAATCTAACCATCAGATGAAGTCTTGAATTCGGATGGAAAAACTCACCTATCATTTTTTTAACCCAGATATCTTAAGTCCAGCAATAAAAGGATATTAAAGGATAATAATTTCACAGAGTTTATCGTCCTATATGTCTTCTTTTTTTCCTAAGTACATATTGGGAGGTGGAGCCTCTGACAGTGTAATGGTCAAATTCTGAATTTTTATTTATATAAATGTACTGATGTTTTTTATTGTTTTAATGCAGAGACTATACATTTTTTGTGGTAAATGAAATGTTGGTGATAACAAATGAGAAGAGTTCAGATAAACAGGAAAGAATCTGATTTATACCAGAGCAAGAGGCAATATTTGTAGTCTATCATCAGTGAGATTTCTCAGAGCAAGCCAAATGCAGCAGTGACAAGCAGGCACTTTACACTGGCATAATTAAGAAATAGTTCCTCAGTCCTTCAGGTGCATTTATCATTTGACTGTCTACAGACCAACATATTACAAAATAAGGCATAAAGCAAGTTGAATATTTTCTCAAACTTTCCTGCATATGTAGTATCAATCCAATTAAAAATGGTTGTAGTTCCTTCCCTAGCAAAACAGGCATATCCTGCAAATTCTTGGACTGATTTCTCTTTCAACACAATGTCCTTGTGACTCCCTCAAGAATTCCTTCTAGAATTAGAGACAATTGAAACTAAATCTATTCCTGATTTATACTCTTAACACCCTTAATACATTCACACCTATAGCAACTTTTTTGTATATTTCCTTATAATATCCATATCTCCTTATGTTTTTATGACATTTTGTGGGTCCAACTTCCTTAAAGAAGGGACCTATCAATTAAGAATAGGCACTGCATGGAAAAGATAGGTGCAAGACATAAAATGACTATCCATATTTGAACACAACTTGAACCAATGGCTGGGTAATTGAAAATTCACAAAGTCAAAAATAAAGCCAACACCGCATGTGGAATAGCAACATAAATTTAATGTGTAAAAATACACATAAAGTAAAACTAATAGCAAATTAATACAAAAAATAGCTCATAGGTGTAGGGAGCAAACCCAATACCACCTAAACCATAGCTCATAGGTGTAGGGAGTAAACCCAAAACCACCTAAACCAAACCAGTTTCGGCCAGAATGCCTTCTTCAGTGAAGTGCCATAACTAATGAAGCATATCCTATTATAAAGACACAAAACCAGCCCACCAAACAATCCCATTGGATCATGCATCATTAATTAATAATGTTCATTCAAACCTGGGGAGAACAAACCCCCCAAATTAATTATCCATTTCCTCTCTTTAACGTTTAATATGGAGTGCCAACATGATTTATCACTACATTCACCCTTAATGCAGTCAATAGTTGTGAACTTGAAGTTTGTATGGGTATGTTTCAAGATGTGTTTGTAATGTGCGTTTGATTGCCTTTTATTCTTAATGTCACTGATATGCTCACCTATCCTGAATTTCAAAGGCCGTGATGTCTGCCCAATATAAAAGGCAGAACAAGAACACGTAGCCAAATAAATCACCCAAGGGGTACTGCAACTGGAAAAAAACACAATATTGTACACATTGGGTGTATTTTGGCTGGTGAATTCAGTTGTTTTAAAAACCCTATGACAATGTGAGCAATGCCCACATGCCATACTACCCTTCAGAATATCCCCTGTAAGAGTTATTTGAACATACAATTCCTTATTGTAACCCATACCTTTATAATGGGAAAACAGTGATCCTAAAGTATGGCCCCTCCGAAATGAAAAAAGAACATCTGCCTCCTAAACAGCTAGCAAGTCTCTCATCCCCCATCAAGATATTCCAATGTCTATTGATCGTCTGTATGAAGGCATTGGTATTTCTACCAAAAGTTGTCACTAATCTGATGGGGAATTGTTCGCCAAAGGTTTCTTATGATATTTCAAAAGGTTGGATCTAGTCTGATTCACGACCCAATTACATGCCCCTATAATGTTTACAGATGAATAACCCCTGTCCCGAAAACAGGAAATGAGATCCTGTTCGTATTGATGATAGGTCTGAGTGTCAGAGTAGATTCTACGACCACGGAAGAATTGAAATTTGGGGATGTTCCGAATCACATGTTGTAGGTGGAAACTACTAGCATGGAGGAGTGAATTATACTGTGGAAATTTCCTATGAACTTGAACAATTAAAGTATTGTCTGGCTTACGACTAACCAGAACATCCAGGAATGTAATATGGGTTTTGTTGAAGCAGACTTTAAACTCAATACCCCATTTATTTTCAATGAAATAAGTCACAAATTCCTCCAGATAAGTAACATCCGATTTCCACACAAGCCAACATTCATCAAGGTAATGCCTCCAGATGTCTATTTCATCAATAAACAGATTGTGGCTGGAGTTATAAATTAACTCCTCCTCTAAGTAGTCCATAAATAGATCTGCATGTATGGGTGCAAAAGAAGCACCCATTGCTGTCCCCTGTATCTGTAAAAAACATTGGTCTTGGAAGTAGAAAACATTTTTAGTCAATACATGTTCCATTAGGCAAACTAAGAACATGTTAAACCCAGGTCTATAGAGTTCAGATACATCCAGCCAATGTTGCAGGACCATCAACCCAGCCCAATGTGGGATGTTGGTATAAGGGTATGTAACATCCAGGGTGCACAGAAGCCAATCAGCTTCCAACTGTGAATCAGATATAACCCTGAAAAATTGTGTTGTATCTTGAATGCGTGACCTAACCAGGGGCAATAATGGTTTCAAATAGTAAGTAAAATATTCAGAAAGGGGTTCAGTAAGGGAGCCATTGCCTGACACTATTGGTCTACCAGGTGGACAGACAGGATCCTTATGTATCTTCGGTAAAAGATAAAGATGTTGTTTTTTGGGTGTCTGAACAGTCAGTTGTGTCAGGTCTGAATTAGTAATAATACCCTCTCATTGGCTTCCCTTAAAAAGGTATCAATAGCCAATTTGAACCCCTTAGTGGGATCAAAAGGCATCCAAGTATAGTACCTACAATCATTAAGTTGTTTAATGGCCTCGGCCTGGTAAGAGGCCCAATCTTGAACCACTACAGCCCCACCTTTATCTGCTGATGAAATCACAATATTCTTATTATTCTTTAGTTTATCAATGCACAGCATCTCGTCACGGGTAATGTTGTTGGAAAAAGAAAAATCATTAAACTTATTGAAATGAAGATCTTTGAGAACATTATGTAAAAAAATAGAAACAGTAGATGACATGGAAGACATGAAAGTAGATCTTTGAAATTTAAAGCCAACAGTTGCATTAGGCGTACTATCTTTAAAAAAATAATCTAAGATTTAACAATCTACAAAAGTCCATAGCATCTTTGGTGAAAGAATATTCAGGGACAAAAATTTGGGCACAAAATTTATACCTTCATTCAAGACATTAATTTCTGATTCAGATAGGACCACTGATGATATATTGTGTACATTCATACATGGAACTATTGTTGCTTCATCAGCTTGAGTAACCCTCTAGACTGCTTACAGGATTTGTTCTTCCTCCCCCCCTCTGTGAGTCCTGGCCCTAAAGGGTGCGCCAGATTACTTCTTTTTGGATCAGGTAAGTCGACTGTGTGGTATGCATCCACCTCTGTATTTGAGGAGGATTCATCCCCAGAGATGTAGCTTGGAATATCCCTATTCCTCTTCAAAATGAATTTGGGTCTTTTCCTCTTAAACATGGGGTTTTCCTATCAGGAAGGTCAAACTTCACATTTTTGGGGTAATAAAAGGGTTTACCTCTTTCATAATCCCCTAACTCCATGCTAAACTTCTTAGTTTTCTTTTCTTTAAGGGTCTGTTACAGACCCAAAAGATCATTACTCAACTGATTCAAACAAGATTTATAGCAAAGTAAAGATTCAAAGGCTAATGCTTCATAGAGATTCAATAGTCTGGGTGTCTTGTTGGACTGTGCATTCATAAAATGATGCTAGTGCATTAACAAAGCCCATAGAAGCATGTTGCTAGACCTGTGCCCATTGTTTGGCTAATGGGTCAACCACATTATGAACAAGTGGTTGTATTTTAACTCTCAATCCCCTAGGGGTGATCTGCTTATGTTGGAAGGCCTTGAAAAGTCTCAAGTGCAAAATGTTAGTTCTAAGGTGTTTCATGCCTTTGGTGAGTTTAGAAAATGTGCCATTGCAAAGATTAACAGGATCATTATCTATAGGGCCCAAGCCCATATGATCATTATCTGATCCTAAACCAAATACCTCAAAATCGTCTCTATCTGATGATGGACCCTGAATAAGGGAAGCCAAATCCATGACTAATAAAGAATACAACAATTCTCTGTAACAAGATTAACTATATAACAAATCTATACACCATCTGATGTAGGACCACTAGCGTCAGCTGGGAAGGTTTGGATAGATTTGACAGTGTACCCCCTAAAACATATAGGTGAATGAAACTGACCATAAATAATAATTATGGTCAATGAATTCCACAACTTGAAGTAACAATAGCTGAAGCCAGTCATGTACCTAAAACAAAAAAACATTCTATACTGAGACTAATAAACCAGAAAAACTGATATTCTGGAGAACGGGCCAACACTACAGTTCAAAACATGGTATCCAATGGGTATAATACCCATATAGTGGTGTACAAAGACACTTGACCAATCAGGTGAAAATTGATACCATAAGTACCTCTTATGTACAGTGTAACCAGCATATAATGAGCACAATGCTATGTATCAGTAAACATAATACCAATAATATATCACAACCATCTCAATATGGTATTCCCTACACCTATGAACTATGGTTTATGTGTTTTTTGGTTTACTCCCTACACCTATGAGCTACTTTTTGTATTACTGTGCTATTAGTTTTACTTTATGTGTATTTTTACACATTAAATGTATGTTGCTATTCCACATGTGGTGCTGGCTTTATTTTTGACTTTGCAGCTGTATGACACTATTGGTCTACCAGGTGGACAGACAGGATTCTTATGTATCTTTGGTAAAAGATAAAGATGTTGTTTTTTGGGTGTCTGAACAGTCAGTTGTGTCAGGTCTGAATTAGTAATAACACCCTCTTCATTGGCTTCCCTTAAAAACGCATCAATAGCCAATTTGAACCCCTTAGTGGGATCAAAAGGCATCCGATTTTAGTACCTACAACCATTAAGTTGTTTAATGGCCTCGGCCTGGTAAGAGACCCAAGCTTGAACCACTATAGTCCCTCCTTTATCTGCTGATGAAATCACAATATTCTTATTATTCTTTAGTTTATCAATGCACAGCATCTCGTCACGGGTAATGTTGTTGGAAGAAGAAAAATCATTAAACTTATTGAAATGAAGATCTTTGAGAATTTTATGTAAAAAAATAGAAACAGTAGATGATATGGGAGACATGAAAGTAGATTGTTGAAATTTAAATCCAACAGTTGCATTAGGTGCACTATCTTCAAAAAAATAATCTAAGATTTAACAAACTACAAAAGTCTATAGCATCTTTGGTGAAAGAATATTCAGGGACAAAAATTTGGGCACAAAATTTATACCTTTATTCAAGACATTAATTTTTGATTCAGATAGGACCACTGACGATATATTGTGTACATTCATACACGGAACTATTGTTGCTTCATCAACTTGAGTAATCCCTCTAGACTGCTTATGGGATTTGTTCTTCCTTTCCCCTCTGTGAGTCCTGGCCCTAAAGGGTGCCCCAGATTACTTATTTTTGGATCAGGTAAGTCGACTGTGTGGTATGCATCCACCTCTGTATTTGAGGAGGATTCATCCCCAGAGATGTAGCTTGGGATATCCCTATTCCTCTTCAAAATGGAGTTGGATCTTTTCCTCTTAAACATGGGGTTTTCCTATCAGGAAGGTTAAACTTCACATTTTTGGGGTAATAAAAGGGTTTACCTCTTTCATAATCCCCTAACTCCATGCTAAACTTCTTAGTTTTTTTTTCTTTAAGGGTCTGTTACAGACCCAAAAGATCATTACTCAACTGATTCAAACAAGATTTATAACAAGGTAAAGATTCAAAGGCTAATGCTTCATAGAGATTCAACAGTCTGGGTGTCTTGTTGGACTGTGCATTCATAAAATGATGCTAGTGCATTAACAAAGCCCATAGAAGCATGTTGCTAGACCTGTGCCCATTGTTTGGCTAATGGGTCATCCACATTATGAACAAGTGGTTGTATTTTAACCCTCAATATCCTAGGGGTGATCTGCTTATGTTGGTATGCCTTGAAAAGTCTCAAGTGCAAAACGTTAGTTCTAAGGTGATTCACGCCTTTGATGAGTTTAGAAAATGTGCCTTTGCAAAGATTAACAGGATCATTATCTATAGGGCCCAAGCCCATATGATCATTACCTGATCCTAAACCAAATACCTCAAAATCGTCTCTATCTGATGATAGACCCTGAATAAGGGAAGCCAAATCCATGACTAATAAAGAATACAACAATTCTCTGTAACAAGATTAACTAAATAACAAATCTATACACCATCTGATGTAGGACCACTAGCGTCAGCTGGGAAGGTTTGGATAGATTAGACAGTGTACCCCCTAAAACATATAGGTGAATGAAACTGACCATAAATAATAATTATGGTCAATGAATTCCACAACTTGAAGTAACAATAGCTGAAGCCAGTCATGTACCTAAAACAAAAAACATTCTATACTGAGACTAATAAACTAGAAAAACTGATATTCTGGAGAACGGGCCAACACTACAGTTCAAAACATGGTATCCAATGGGTATAATACCCATATAGTGGTGTACAAAGACACTTGACCCATCAGGTGAAAATTGATACCATAAGTACCTCTTATGTACAGTGTAACCAGCATATAATGACCACAATGCTATGTATCAGTAAACTTAATACCAATATTATATCACAACCATCTCAATATGGTATTCCCTACACCTATTAGCTATGGTTTAGGTGTTTTTTTGTTTACTCCCTACACCTATGAGCTATTTTTTTGTATTACTGTGCTATTAGTTTTACTTTATATGTATTTTTACACATTAAATTTATGTTGCTATTCCACATGTGGTGCTGGCTTTATTTTTGACTTTGCAGCTGTATGTTTGGAGCATTTGCACCTGCCGTACTTGCCGGTTGTTCTATTCTGTAATTGAAAATTCACCCCTGGACTGGCTTCTATGTCTCTGATGGACAGAGGCAGTCACTAAATCTTCCCCCTTGTATAAATCAATTTTGTGGTTCACATTCATGTTGCATGACTAGCCTTATAAGGGCCCTAGTGATTGTTAGTCTAGTATAAATCCTGGAACTTATGAATCTAAGACTTTTAGTGGATGATACACTACAGTGGACATATTACCTGCTGCCATTTTATACTCATCTTTTCATAGTTACCTTCATATGTTTGTAACTGAAAGCTACATCATGTTGTAGAATTACAGTGTAAAATGTCATAATGTAAGGCAGAAAAATGCACTTTCAGGGTCATTGTATAACATACTTTTTCAATGGTTCAATGAATAAACTAACAAACGTATGGCCTAGATTTGCCAGTTTAATGTTTGCCTAACAGAAATCACTGAAGAGTACAGATGTTTAGAAAATCGTTTATCTAATGCCTGTTTGGCTACTTTGCATAAGAGTTACATAGGATCTGCTACATCCAAAGCCATCCATGGCTAAAAGAATGAAAATAAATTTCATTTTGCACTCTGCATGTTAGTGTTACTGTATTTCATAAAATCCTGCATAAATTGTTGCATTTCTTGCACTTTAGTAGAGTTTCAAAGCTGAACTTTTTCCACTGCATCTGTAGTGCTTACCTACATGGTGTCTGCTAGTTCTACAGGATTGCAGTATCTAGATTGTGTTGTTCCCTTGCACTTCAGCACTAAAACCAGCATTTTTACATTAAGATGGTGTTCTGACTGCACTCTTGTGGCAGAAGTGTGCTTTAGCAAACCTATCTGAGTTGGGGGCTGCTGGGGGAAAGCTTATTGTGTGTTTTCCTGATTGGTCTGAAGGCCTTGCTGTTGTATAACTTGTTTTCCTGATTCTATATAAGCCCAGTCTTTGTGCTAGTCTGCTCTCCACACAACAGTGGTTAGCAGTACAGACACTTTAAAGTTAAAACTTCCCTATCTTGCACCTTCCACAATCCCCTTGCTGCTCTTGGAGCATCTGAGCTGCACACAGCGCAGCATCACCTAGTTGGATAGCTGAAGTTTACACTGAGTGTAGCACCCATTATTCATCCGTGTGCTATCATCCAGTCCAGGTAAACATACCTACTCTTGTCCCTTGTTACATCCATAGTAAAAAAACTGAAACCATTGATATACACTTTCATGCTATCTCTGTGGTCAAGTCAGTGGACAAGGGCATCCAGATGCAATGTAACAATTGTCTGAAGTGTACTGGCAGCCACTTAATTCTCTTACCTCCTCCTCCTACCTCTTCCTTCCTTCCACTACTTCCCTTCCTCCCACTCTAACCAATCGTGATTCATTCAGCTCCAAAATAACCTACTTTATCTAGTCTGTCTAAAAGGTCACCTCTACTCTATTTCCCTTATATCTTCAACTAGCTATTTGAATATTCCTTTTTTCTATTCACATCTATAGCAACTTTTTTGTATATTTCCTTATAATATCCATAGCTCCTTATGTTTTTATTACATTTTGAAGGTCCGACCTCCTTTGACCAAAACAACTAGGTACTACTCATTTTAAGGGATATGTAACTGGTTTGAAAATCTTTTCCTGACTATTAATTTATTTTACACAAAGCAGTTAAAATTATATTGTAAAAAGTCTCATATTATTCTGCTGATTGTTAATACTTTGTTTTAAAATTGTATTCCCTGAGGAGCTTTTCTCCTCGGGTCTCGGCTGAAAAAAGCCTAAAGCTGATTGTTAATACTTTGTTTCTAACATTTAAAATTGTTTTCCCTGAGGAACTTTTCTCCCCGGGTCTCTGCTGAAAATGAGCCAAAAGCTCAGATAGACTAACCAGGTTAACAAATGTAAAATAAATAAATAAATAATCCTGAAACAAAGAAAGTCAGTATGTGCGAGATGTAGTTAAACTATGAAAATTGAGACACAACTGTCACATTCTGACAAATCAAATGAGAAAAGGTTATCAGCAAATGCATATCATTTCCCTCACTAAAATTGTGTCAACACATAAACCCACATATGCGGAGGTACTCACAAGTAACTTGCCAAAACCTCAGAGGCCTCCTGTGCCCTGTCCTTAGAAACCACATGCAAACAAAATCAAGTCAACACCAATCACTACATATAAAAATACACATCACATTGTCTCCATAAGCAAGTCCCTAAGGCAAAACACCGCACATTCAAACATCTTGGTCATTTGAGACTCCATTATGAGACACACAGATGCCTGTCTCACCAAGTTGGATAAAGAGAGGGTTACAGTTAGTTACCTATCAGGGCCAGGGGCTAGGATTCACCAGATCACCCAGGCATTCAGGTCACTCAGGTCACTCAACCACAAATATCAGTATGATTCAGTCATAGCCCATGTGAGTGTGAATGCCCTGAGACATACCTCCCTGGACTATATGAAAAGAAACATGATGAACATCTCTGAGTATGTGTCACAGGCCTTGCACTGAGCAGCATTCTACCCTCACCAAGAACAATAACATAATACAAACAGAAAATTATTGACTTCAATCATTAGCTTAGCTACTGGTGCCTTTCCAAGGTGAGCCAGTATTGTTCAGCCTGGGAAGACAATATTGACAGATTATGCTGCTTTGCTAGAGATGATCTGCACCTGTCACTGCTAGGCTTTCAAATACTGGCCAAGGCATTAACCCCCCCCCCCCCATAGTGACTTTTTTAGGTGGTGTCAAACAAACAGACCTACCAATGCAACAAATTCTTCTAATGACATGCTGAAAGTACCACTGCTCTGTGCTAGCAGTCTTAACAAGAAACTGCAAAATTGGAAGTTCTCCTCACCCTGAAGAATGCTGTTGTCTATGCAGTTACAGAGACATGGTTCAAGGCTGTGGAAAATACCCCAGCAGTGCATGGCTACAATGCCTATCACACTTACAGGCCATCCTCTGAAAAGGAAAAAATGAAAGGAGATGTCTCCATTTTCATAAAAAACAATCACACCTATAGATTGGTCAAGAAGGATGACTCACTTGAGCTACTCCATGTCCAGCTGACCTTAGGCAAAATCCCACCACCATAACCTCTCCCCAACCATGAACCATGAAAACCACTCTGCATACCTGGTTACTAGAATCAATTACCATTCAGCCCAACACACTACTCATGGGCTTTTCTAACTGCCACTCTATAAACTAGGAAACATACATGACCACTAATGTGCAGGGTCAAAGATTCCTGGACTTTGTCAATGCAAATGCTCTGGAACTGCTGGACTACACCCCCCACAAGGGGCTCAGATATCCTTTTCATAATACTCATAAACATGGGGAGGCATTGAACAAGAAAACACACACACACACACACACACACACACACACACACACACACACACGCACACGCACACACACACGCACACATAGTCAATGTAATGTCCTCATTTGTAAGATCAGATCATAAATCAGTCTCCTGTGAAATAAATGTAGCTGCAGAACCTCCATTAAACCCTAAAACCCTAAAAAGCTTTTCCAAGGGCGATTACCGTCTATTAAGTGATAGCACAGGTAATTTTCAAGCTTTCTTAACCTTGAATACATGGAGGCTTATGCAGAAGTATACAAAAATGCCATGTACAGCCACTAAAACAACTGCATAGAATTGGCAGTTCCTTACTGAATCTAGCCAGAAAAACAAGTCACCTTGGTGGACCCATGGCATAAATAGACTATACAAAAGATGGAAGAAATTACTATCTAGAAGTAAGTGTGAGGATGTATGACAGGGAAAAAAATCTCTTATAAGTCTTAAGAGGCATATCAGGGAACTAGTCAAGTCTTCAAAGCTAAATATGAGACTTAACTAGCCTCCCAAGTAAAGTTAATCACAAAGAATTTTAGTTATGTCCAAAATCTTAAGGGAAACACTCAGCAATGTGCTGAACTGTCTGTGCATGGCACTACCAATATTCAACAAGAACAAATAAGTAATCTACTGGCCTATAAATTCAGCTCAGATTTTACCTCTTCGTCACCTGTGGTCACTCCCCAAGAAAAACTCCCTACCATTCCTTTGTCTGTTATCAAAAAAGAACAGGTTATCACTGAGCTCTCTGAAGCTAGAAATACAACATCAGTGGGCCTGATGGAATTGCAAGGTGCCTATTAAATAGCTTGAAACATGAGCTAGCAGACTCACACACATCTCTATTTAACCACAGTCTCCACAGGCTTTGTTCCAGCAGAGTGGAGGATAGCAACAGTTATCCCTCTGCACAAGGGGAGACTATCAATGAACCTAGGAAATTTCTGAACCATAGGTCTGACTAGCTGCATATGCAAGGCTTTGGAAAGGATAAGCATGGACCTGATTAACAATGACATAGGAAATCTCCTGACTCTAGACTTAACCCGGTTTGGCTTCATCAAGGGCAGGTCCTGCTTGCTAAACCTGGTGGACTTCTTGATAAGACGGTGCATACTGCCGACCATGACCTGGCCAAAACATTTGCACAATTTCTCACTCAGGTATTATAATCTTCAAGTGAAATCAGGACCAATGGATGGGAAAACACAAATTCACTCCTGGGGTGGTGCCCATGTTCCTCATGGACAAAGGGAGTCTGTAAAAATTGTCCAAACCCCGCTTGCTGACTCTTGTTATCTTTCCTGTAGGGACAGAATATTGGGTAAAATCTGGGCAAAACTGGATTGGCTTGTAAGGGCTTTTGAGCCATTAGCTTGGTAATATTCTATGGACATATGAACCTATGAAACTCACAAAACTACCATTAACATCTATGTCACCAGACAGATAGCCAAAAGCTCATAGACAGGACATGTATTGTTAGAGTGGGGGAATCCACATCCAACAAGAGGCCAGTCATCATTGGAGTACCACAGGACTCAGTGATTCTCTCTCTCTTTTGTATGGGATATACTTCTCAGATGTCCAGGCAAATGCAGATGAACTCTTCCTGACCAAGTTTGATGAAGACTGCAAACTGGGGGCAATCACTGACTCCCCAAACAATGTTGATGTCTTACAGAAAGGTCAGATGCAGACTAATGATTGGAGTCAGAGCCATGGCCTCAAACTAAATATGAAAAAGTGCATAATCATACCCTTTGGGAAATCAAATACCCCTGCAAATGACAACATTGATAGCAACCCCCTAAGACTGGGCCCAGTGGTGAAAGGTCAGGGTATTCAGATAGATAGCAAACTGAAATTTGTCGACCATGTGTCCACTGTGGGAAGGAAATCCTTCTGTGTGGCTTAGCTTATAAGCAAGGGCATGACATCCAGATTTAAGGCTGTCATAGCACCACATTACTTAGTCCTCATCAGACCAATGATCAAGTACAGTGCACCCTTTGCATGTACCTCACCGGTCACCTGCAACAGTTGGAGCATCCTCAGAGTTTCTCATCAAAAAAATAACCAACATGTGATATGCAGACCAAGTAAAAGTCCTATCACTGTATTGCATTTTCCTAGTGATTAATGAGGGGTGATCTGTGCCTGACCTACAAGGTAATCTCTGACCCAGCCTTGATCTAAATGTTGCATATTCACAAAACTAACTGCACGAGGGTTACCGATTCCAAAGATCTAAATCCAATCACTGACATAAATAGATCATGCTGGAGAGACAGATATGCTTCCCAGACATTGCCCCTCCTCTGGAATAGACTTCCTATTCATGTGAAACAAAGCCCTTCCCTGATCATTTTAAAGTGAAATCTGGACCAATGGATGAGAAAACACAAATTCACTCCTGGGGTGGTGCCCATGCTCCTTATGGACAAAGGTAGTCTGTAAAAATTGTCCAAACCCTGCTTGCTGACTCTTGTTATCTTTCCCGTAGGGACAGAATATTGGGTAAAATCTGGGCAAAACTGGATTGGCTTGTAAGGGCTTTTGAGCCATTAGCTTAGTAATATCCTATGGACATATGAACCTATGATAAATCATTTGCCAATATTACATGAGCAGGTAATGAATTCCACATATTTCCTACCCTAAGATGAAAGAAAGATCTCTTTAACTTCAAACTGGAAATAGAAATTCTTACATCTAAGTCTTACCAGCCTAATATGTAAGGCCATGGAAAGAATCATTGTGGACACAATAAATAATAACACAGGTAACCTGCAAATGCTGGACTCATCACAGTTTGGCTTTGTTAAAGGAAGGTCATGCCTATTACGTCTGGTGGATTTTTCTGAGCATTGGATGAAGGTAAGACTGTGCACACAGCTTACCTCAACTTGGGTAAGATGTTTGATACAATATCCCACTCAGGCATTATAAACAAGATCATTAATTTAGGTATAAACCTTTTATCACCTGTTGGATAGCCATTTGGCTCACTGTTAGGACGCAAGCGGTCAAAATAGATTAGCCAACCTCCACCAAGGTCACGGTCACTAGGGTTCTCCCTCAGGGTTTGGTACTGGGCCCACTCCTTTTTGGCATCTATCTCTCTAAAATGGAAGCAAATGCTTAAGGTTTATTGTTGACTAAGTTTGCAGATGATTGCAAGATGGGGGTTATCATTGACTCCCCTGCAGACACTAGCATTCTTCAAGAAGGTCTATCTTTGACTAAAAAATGGTGCCAAAGCAATGGTCTTCAACTCAGTGTTAAGAAATGCATAATTGCACCCTTTGGGAAGTCAACCATACCAGCTAATTATCATGTTGATAATGCACCCTTAACAGTCAACCCAGTGGTCAGTGATCTGGGTATGCACATAGACAGTATCTTAACCTTCGACCACCATGTGGCCATAGTGGTGAGGAAATCTTTTTATGTTGTGAAACTTATAACTAAGGACACCCCCATAGTGCCTTTTTTAGGCAAGGCTCAAAGGACAAACCCACCTCCATAGACAACCCAAGGATAAAAAAACTAAAGGTAATGCTACTCAATGCCAGAAGTCTAAACCTCAAGATGCACGCACTCTCTCTCCTCAGTATGGAGAAAATCTATGTCTGTGCAGTAACAGAAACCTGGTTCAAGGCTCCTGAGAGCACCCCAGCACTACCAGGTTATAACTCATGCCATGGTATCTATATTCATCAAAGATACCTACAGTTCCAGGTTAGTGACACTGCACAAAGCATCGCAAACCATCCATGTGCAAATAACAGTGGGCAAAACTGCCTTTCAGTTTGTAGCCTGCTACAGAACACCCTCCCTATTACAGGAACCCCACTTGGCATTCCTGAGAACACTGGAGAATATGAAGGTCTCTCCAAACACTATGTTATTGGGTGACTTCAACTACCCAAACATTGACTGGGAAAAGTAATCAAGCCCACACAGCCTGCCCCAATGGTTCCTTGAATTTATAAACTCTAACACAATGGAACAACTGGTCACCACTCCCACAGAGGAACAACATATGGACCTTGTCATCACCAACATGGGGACTCTATGTTCCACACCAGATGTAAACCCCTCATTGTAAGATCAGACCATAAACAAATTTCCCTGACATCCATATCCTGTCCCCCCCCCAGCCAAGGAAATCACTGTAAAGAAGAATTTCAAAAACAACTTTTTTTGCATTCAAGACTGGAATGGTGGAATCAAAGCCCCCCCCAGAGGATATATAATCACAATCCACAGAAGAATTTTTTTACAAATGCATTCTATGAGCAGGGAATGCATGGATCATCCCAAATAAAACCAAGACTCAATCCTCCAAAACAGGAGACTGGTCTGGTGGATAAATAAGCTATACAACAGAAGGAGGAAGCTACTACATGACAGAGCAAATCCCAAAAGGAAGGCATCTCTGATCAGTATTAGCAAGAAACCCTCATAAAATCATCAAAGGCCAGATTCAAAAGAAAAATTGCCCTAGACACTAAAGATAATCACAAGGCCTTCTTTAGTTATGTCAGGAACATGGCCGGAAACTCCCAGATATGCTCTGAATTGTTGCATAATGGTATAAAATATACCGAACCTACAGACATAGCCAACATCCTGGCAGATAGATTCACCCAAAGGAGCAAATGCCTATCCCAACTGAATGTAACCTCCTGACATCACAGATGCACAGGTGAAAGCTGCCCTCACCAAGCAAAAAAACGGCATCTATGGTGTCCCAGGCTGTGTCTTACATGAGCTCCAAGAAGAACTGAACCCTCACATTAAGTCACTGTTCAAACTTAGCCTTACTACAGGATATGTACCAAAGAATGGTGTACAGCTACAGTGGTCCCATTCCACAAAGGTGGTGCCACAATGGACCCCCCATAAGCCTGACTAGTCTGGTCTGTAAAGCCATGGCATGGAACTCATAAACAAAGACATTGAGAGCCTCCAGACACTGGATCCGGCAGATCTTGCCTCTTAAACCTAGTTGATTTCTTTGAAATAGTTACCAAAGCCATAGATGAGGGCAAGGTAGTCCATACAGCCTACCTCAATACCCCACTCGGGCATCATAAATAAGCTTACCAGCTTAAATATCCACCCTATATCACAAGATGGGTTGCAAACTGGCTCAGAGATAGAATCTACATGGTCAGAATAGGTGCCATGTCCGAATCCAAACCAGTTACAAGTGGAGTTCTGGGACCTCTCTTGTGAGGTTCAGATTATGGCTGACAAAGTTATGACTGCAAACTAATCTCCAGCTGACACAAGTATCCTCCAAAGGGTCTCACAGAGATGGATGCTTGGTGCAGAGCCACGGTCTCAAGCTAAATGCTAAAAGTGCATAGTCATCCCCTGGGAAAAAAAAGATGCCCACAACACACCACATATAGGTAGTAATCAATAAGTAATTAGAGATTTGGGGACCAACGAGATAGTAATCTCTCCTTTGATAATCACGTTGCCAAAGTGGTTAGAAAGACCTTCTATATAGCCCACCTTATTATCTAGATCAAGAGAGGTCATTGTACATCAGGCCCATAATTGAATACAATGCCCATTTTGGGATGTACCTTACCCGACACCTGCAGCAACTGGAGAGACCCCAAAAGTACTTCACCAAGAGGATCATGGGCTACAAACAGATGTACTAAAGAAACTCCAGCTCTACTCAGTTGCTTACTCTATGCCTGATATACAAAGCCATGTCAAACCCATAATTAATGGACATGCTCCACCTCAAAAATCCAAGTCCTTTAGAGCTAGGACCTAAACTTCAGCACAAAAATAAATAGGACATGCTGGAAGGACAGATTCATTTCCCAGAGGCTCCCCTCACTCTGGAACAGAATCCCAATTCATGTTAGACATAGCCCCTCAACACCCCTCTTCCAAGAAAAAATCTGACGGATGGGGGGAAATCATCAATTCACCCCCTATGACTCTTCTGTGTCCCTGCTAGACAGAGGCACAGTAAACTAATGTTAAAAGGGTACCTTCTGTGACCTACTTTACAGAGGCACAGTAGGCTAATCTAATAAGCCAAATACACTCTGGCTAGGCTTATAAATGCCCTAGGGCAGATAGCTTATTATCTACCTATGATCCTATGAACCTATGGCATCTAGATCCAAAGCAGTCATTATCCCACTGTACTCTACCCCATCAGACCAATCATAGAAGAAAGTGCTCCCTTTGCTACGTACCTGACTAAGCATATACAGCAACTAAATCAACCACAGAGGTTATTTACAAAAAAAATACAAGGCATTACAAACCTACCTTATTCAGAATGCCTTAAAGCCCTTTACCTCTTCTCAGTCTCCAATAGATTGCTGGCATACAAGGCATTCACATATCCCATACCTATGAAGCTTCTACATATTTGTGAGTCAAAGAGTACCAGAAATACATGGTCTAGGGACCTGAGTTTTGTCTGTGGCTTAAACAGAACATGCTGGAGAGACAGATATGTATCCCAGAGACAGCTCCTCATATGGAACATGCTTCCCATTCATGTGAAGCTGAGTTCATCTTTTATCCACTTTAAGAGCAACCAAGACCAGTGGATGGGGATTAGGAAAGCTACACTGGGCCTGGCACCCATGTCCTTATGGACAGAGGTAGCTTATAAATGACTGGCCTTCAACGTCTTATTTGGATACAGGACATCATTATTCTTTTAGGAAAACTTGGCTTGGCTTAGAAAGCCCCCCCCCCCACCATGAGTCATTAGCCTAGTAACTGTTTATAATATAATTCTATGAATCTATGAATCTATTCCTTGTACCAATAACATGATCAATAAGGTCAATATCTAACATGACAGACAATAATTTTTCCTTAAGACATCTTTATATCATAATAATGTTACCTCTTAGAAACCAGTAAGCCAAAGAATGCAAAGACAAATATACCAGTCTTTCTTTATAAGATAAGTTTTGACAGCCATCTATGTGTCTGGTAAAGGCCACAGGACATCAAAGGCAGATGGAAGGAGTATTTCCAACTACTTCAGTTGAAAAAAATTTAATACACATAAAGATCCCCATACTCAATAATATGTCTTATACTTGTTAAGTAGATCTTTAATAATACACCGCTATCTCTGCTTGAGAAAAATTAAAGGAAATTCATCATAAGACACTATCATTTCCTAATAATGTTTGTCATGTTAATTTCAAAGGTAAGATTTTTATCTGTCATGATACCTAGATCTCTCATTACTTCAGAAAAAACACAAATCTGATTGTCCACGGCATAAGGGTACTGATTATTATTATGCCCAAAATGCAAAATGGTCCATTTACTGTTGTTAAATCTGATACCTTTGGCTGTTATCCATTCATATAGGTTATCCAAGTAAGATGGCAACAGATACCAATCACTAGTGTTATTTTCTGCCCTCCCCCTTATTAATATCATCAATGAATTTACATCAGCAAACAGGTTGGAGGGGTCAGAGCAACAAAGCTGCTGTATGCAGATGATGTGGCAGTACAGGCAGACTCTGATCTAGAACTTCAGCAAAGGATAGGAGAATGGAATGCAAATCTGAAGGCACATGAGATGAAACTAAGCACAGATAAGACAGTGGTAATGGCAGCAGATTGGGGAAACCAGAAGAAGCTGAGAACAGAGATAGATGGGAAGATTTCAAGTATCTGGGAGGGTGGTTGAGGAAGTCTGAATGAGAGGTCAAAGCTAGAATCAGAGGGGCTGCAGCCAACTGGCATAGAGTATCAGGTGTGAATGCCATAGAAGCTGAAAAGTAAGGTCTGTATGGTACAGAAACCTGAAGGCAGAACAGTTGAAGAAGCTAGAGGTGATGGAAATGAAGTGCCTGAAGGTGGTAGGATGCACACTGCAGGACAGGCAGAAATGAGACATAAGAGCAGAAGCCAAAGTAGCTCCAATTGCAGAAAAGATCAAAGAAAACAGATTACGATGGTTTGGGCACATGTGTAGAAAAGCAGAAGACATTCTGGTGAGGGAGATTTGGGACAGACAGGAAGAAGGTAAGAGGAAGCTGGCGTCCCAAAAGAGTTGATGGATTGTGTGAAAGAAGATCTCTGGCCATCAATCTATGCTTGGGGAAGGAATGTTCAATTCTCACTCTGTAGCCATTTAGATACCCATTTACCTACATAGCCAGAATTATCGGTTCTCATTAAATTCCTTATTACTGTTTCACAGGGATGGAGTCAAAAGCCTTAAACAGATCCAAAACACAGCATTAGTGGCTAGTGACTTATCCAATTAGATAGCAATTTGCTCATAAAAACTTATCATATTAGTGACACACGATCTCCCTGAATGGAATCTATGTTGCTGTTTATCAGAGCTAAAGTCTAGAACTTGCTTGCAGGAAAGCCACAGTGTCCTCTCAAAACATTTACCTAATATACAAATCAAACTAATAGATTGAGAGTTCTCTACCATATATCCTGGTATACTTTTCAAAATGGGAACTATGATAACTTCCTTCTACAGTTAAAGAGCAAATGCTTCCTTGAATGATTTTGGAACAAATAACTTAAACATAGAATCAGCTTTTCAAATATTCTTTGTAAGAAATATCCATTAAGACCATCAGTTCTCACTGCTGAATTTTGATATTTTAGATAAGGCTTGCTTTACAATTTAATCATTTATGGTCAGACAGTTGCCTCTAACAAGTATAGGTAAATCATTTCCCAAGATCCCTTGGTCATAATTACTAAACAAAACATCTGCAAAAAAGTTCACTAATACATTTGAGTCAATGATTGTTTGAGACTCACCTTTTAAGCTATACTGGATTAAATGGCTATAGTCTATAATGGATTAACTGGTTAAATAAACCTTTATTATCCTTCAGAATAGCTGTTAAATATAACTCATAATTAGATCTTACTCTTTAATAGTCAGGAAGTACATTTTTCTGAATTTGTTGTAATTGTTACTATTTGAAACCAAAGGAGAATGTTTATATCTTCTCCACAAACTTAGCTTTTTCCTTCTTAGTTTAGATAACATAACACTCCACCAGGGATTCACCTTCCAGGGGGGTTTCACTCCAACTAGGACATGATATTGTATCAAATTATTAACAAAATTGTAAAAAACATCCCAATTATCACTTACATCTTTATTTTCAAAAGTAATATACCAGTTCCAAGTTTGAATAGCCTCATTAATCCACTCAGACTCCAACTGATTATATTTTTTCTCTTTTTCATAAATGGTAAATTTAGGATATGTGAAAACAATAGTAAATCTTATATGTAAGTGGTCAGAGCTTCCCAGCTCAGAACCAATATTACAACCATCCAGATTGAATGTCTTAGATATCCAAACAATACCCAATAAGTTGTTTCTTCTAGATACCTCATTCACTATTTGAGTGTAACCATTTGTCAAACTTTCAGTTATGAAATAGCTTACTGTCTTTGAAGATATAACAGAAGTTACCCAGTCTATATTAAAAGCATTTTGGTCTCCAGCAATTAAATCCACCTTATCCAGAAAACTACTCTTCCAAATAAGATTTAAAAGTTGCTCATCCATCTTCTTTGAAACACTAGGAGATTGGTAAAATATTACTATATCTATTTTAGTTCCACTAACATCAATATTCACTATAAGAAGTTTGGAGACCATGTTATTAAATGTTATAACAGAATTGTATTTACTAGTTACATAGATAGACATCCCACCTCCTCTCCTACTGGTTCTAAAATTGTGATGATTAGAGAAACCTGGTACAACTATTGGTTTATTATCGCAACTGTTTCTGTAATGAATAGCACATCCATCCTATTATCAGATATACAGACCTCTAAACCTTCTAAATTTATTTAAACTGAGGTATTTAATGGAAGACATTTCACTCTTACCCTGTACTATTAGTTACAGTCAATGAATTAACCCTAAAAACTGTTTTATTAATTTAGTCAACTGCGTGCAAATTATCCTGTTGCCTTAATTAGTGTGACTTGTTTTTACTAAAGAACTTAATTTTTTCATCAAACAATTCCCAAAGTGGATTATTTGAACAGAATTATGTAACGATTTTTACCTTATTTAGTTTGTGAAATACATTACTTGTCTAATCTCTCCCTGAAAACATGGAATTGGAAGATCACTGAAAACCAACCTAAATTTGAAATGCTTACTCAAATCAGTAATGTCATTTGCAACTACTTGGAATGCAGCATCATTAGTTCTTCTTACATCGTTACATCCGCACACAGCAATGACAGGGTCATAACCTATTTGTTTTATAAATAAGCATTTGATACTATGTTTTATACTTGCCATATACTACCAAGTAAAGATGAGACAGTGACCTGTTTTCGATATATTCTCGGAACAGGGATTTTACACTTTTTTATAATGAGTCCCCAGTATTAACACCCGATTGTAAAGATTGGTGTTATAATTAGCCGATTCATAGAGAACATTATAATTTTTACCATTAATGCAGATTGATTTCTACCAACAGCCCAATGATGACACTTCTTAAGAGAGTGAGTAAAGAATCATCATTTGAACATTCTTCTGTCTCACTCCATAAATGCTTATTTGTGGGGACACAATCATTTTTACTAAATACATCACCCAGATCACCTCTACCCTGCTTTATTGTCAAATTAGCCACAAAATATTTATCTGCTTTGTGTAAGATAACATCATTCAATATATTCTCCCTCAGTAGAGTATCTCTTTCATTCTCACAATTTGTCAAATCAATCAATAATTCACCAAACCTACTATGTTTACCAGTCCCCTCTTGCTTTTTTAGCAGACATAACCAAATGATAGAATATTGTCATCTGTCTGAGTTGACTCACATGTGAGTTAAAGCAATCTGAACTTTTGAATTAATTAAAGTTCTAATCTTTGCGAAAGGGCTGACTTGAATATTATCAGATGTACCTGCTTTGCTGTAAAATTTATTACAATACTCATTGTTTTCCTTAAAATTTTCTATAGCAGTTCCATACGTTAAGCAAATGTTGCATTTAATTAAATATCCCCTTGTTAACAAATCATTTAAATACAATTCATCCATAATTTCCATTAGCAAAAAAGAGATTATCACTTACTAAATACTCTACCCTACTCAATCCCACATAGCCCAACATCCCTAACATGTAATGTTTTTGAAGATATTGCTAGTTGTTTTCTAATAGTTATACAATATTTCAACATACAATTTATGTAGATATTGCCAGGTGTTAACTAATAATTATAAAAAATGCAATACATTGATAGGTATATTCTTAAACCCTACGACTTATGAACTATTGCATGGCATCAGGTAAAACTTAGATGATGTTGTAAAAATGTTACTGGTATATGCACTATAATTTTTACTGTTTGAGAGACATTGAGTGTAATTTATATTGTTAATTATGCAAATAGGTATAGGGACCAATTTAGATAGGTTGCCACCTTGCAGTAACCATTTTTTATTTAAGGACAGCCCTTCATTAATGCTTTACCACAAAGAGGTCCAGCACCACAGTGGGCTGTCTCCTCGACATTGTTACATGCAATCATGCATTCCTGCGGAGGAGTCTATGCTAATTAGCCATGTGCTGTTCCCAGAACTGCCTGTGTAGAGAAGAATGATCACTTATGGCCTTTAATGTTATTGAACATAGACAAAAGCTTGTGTTCACCCACTGAAGTAGAGGTAAGTGCCAGCAACTCTAGCAGACAGGAAGTGTTGGTGTATGTGTGTATGAGTGCGTGTGTGCGTGTGTGTGTGTGTGTGTGTGTGTGTGTGTGTGTGTGTGTGTGTGTGTGTGTGTGTGTGTGTGTGTGTGTGAGAGAGAAGATATCATACCTTCTCACTCTCCTACAGTAATGAACAAATCCTGCAACAATGTTGGGGGAAACAGTAGGCACTAAGATTATTTTGCATTTTGTGCCTTGAAGGCACTTAGAAAATAAATTAATAAAGATTAAATGGGACATGGAAAGCAATAGAAACCACCCTATATATCATGCCTAAAGACAGAAAATAAATTAAGAAAGATGACATGGCTCTGGGGAGTACTTAGACACCAGAGATAATATTTATATTGTTCCCTGAAGGCACTTCAAAACAAAGAGAAGAGAAGAGAATTGAAGCGATGAGAAGAGAAGAGAAGAGAAGAGAAAAGATGAGAAGAGAAGAGAGAGAAGAAAGATGAAATGGGTTTGGTGGGAGTACTACACACCAGGAATACTATACCTATCAGTCCTACATGCCACTATTAGACCCCAGGGATACTTAAAAATATTACTTAAATGCTTGTTCAAAAAGAAAAAAAGTGATATAAAGTAAAAAGGGGGGGAGTTTTGAACCCTGCATCAGAATTATTCCCCAATATTAACTAATAAGTTAATTCTGTATTCAATTATTTGCCAATTTATGTTAATTTCTCTCTTTTTGTGTTAAAATATTATGCTTGTGAACAAAATATTAAAAAAATACTTAGAAATCATGTAAATGAGCTCATATATAGATGTTTTACCTGCAATTATAAATGTTCATCATGTGTAACTTAAATGTCGAGCTTTTCTCTCAAGGTCTCCGCTGAAAATGGAGTCTTCCCAGTCAAGTTTTTCCTGGTCAACAAAGACAAATAAATACATTAATAATTAATAATTAATAATCACTATAATCAGGGTTATTTTACATAATAAGAGGTATGACACTCTCATGATTGACAGGATTTAGTGAATGTAGCAGTCTTTAAGATGTGAGGGTGACAGTAGTAGGGGAGACTTCACAACAGTGCCAGGAAGAACACTAGATGACACACGAGAGAGTGTTTTCATTATAAGTAAGAATCAATGAAAGTGTTAATAGAGCAACCGCTCCTGCATCAGTATGCATTTTATGAACACTAAGGGGAATGAATCTCTAATGACTTATTATTTACTGATTAATCAGTGATTTGCTAAAAACATTGCTGTTTGCACAATTTTAATCGTCGCTATTGTTATTTACGTTTGTTTAGTTTGTGCTTTTTAACTTAACTTTTCAGAAAATGCTCTTAGGAATGTAAGTACATGTGCAGGCTTGAAGAGTTGTGACATTCTACAGCTGCTCAGTGCGAATGGGTTAATTTACAGAATGGAGCAACTGTCTCTAAATAGCTTCAGTGCTTGTTTGTTGTTGGTGCTGCGGTAGCATTGTCGCCTCACAGTAAGACGCTGTCCGGTTCTATTCACAGCTAGAGCGCCTTCTGCGTGGAGATGCATGAATGGGCGCACCTTCTTTGAAGGTTGTGCATCAGGGCTGGTAACTCGGCATGTAAAAATCAACTACCAATCATTAGCGGACCGGAGTTCCGCTGTGGCGGCCCCTAACTGGAAAAAGCCGAAAGACACAAGCAAACTTGTTAGTTGTTAAAAGCTCTGTGCCTCCCTTCTGCCAAGTTCTCCCTAGTATATATCCTAGGCTCAACAGTGACAGGAGCTTTCATCTCTCATGTTCTTCCTGTTGCTCAGCATTAGACATGTAATTACTTCATTAAAGAGTCCTTTTCCAGTGTAGAATGATCAGCTCTCACGAAAACAGGGATGCCCTTCAGAAGCTCAAAGTTTCAAAACTTTGGCCATAAGATTGAAGTTTTGAAACTTTGAACGTTTGGAAGGGAGATCACCATACAGCACAGAATGGGATCTTTACAATTTCCCTCATTGTAATGTTATCTTGGGACAGAACAAAGATGGCTGCAGTTCTATAAGCACTGCAGTACTTCAGCTCTTCAAATACCTGAGAAAAAAATCAACCCTGTGGAGTTATACTTAGAGTAAACAAACTAATTGGCAGTTATTACTCATTGACCAGAAGTCACGTTTGGTTCTGAGAAAGAAAAATCGAAAAAAAATACTTGGTTTTAGCAGGATTGGATCTGATTGTCAGGTTGACTCTGAACAGAGCACCAAACAAAGAACTGATTGATCTCACTTTTGTAACTTTTCTTTGGGAAATAAATCTTCATGCAGAATTTCGAAATGTCAAAGGAGGACAAAAATATGGAAACTACAACTTCCAAAACCAAGCTGTCAGCTTTGCAATCACCGGAGAAAGAATCTTTAATGAAGAGACAGAAAACTATCAAACAGCAAGAGACTGCAAAAACAGGGCCATCAACAAAATCTGATCAACAGGTCACAATGGAAGAAATCAAATCAGCATTGCTACCTATACAGGATGCCTTAAAAGAGCTAACATCTCAAACACTTTCATTTAGTGACACGTAATCGGATTCTCGAAAGAATGGAGAAAGCAGAAACTAGAATTGCTACCAATGAAGACAATATATTAATGCTCACTAAAAGAACAGAGACACATGGAACTGACATTCAAATGATGCAAAATAAAATTCTGGACTTGGAAGCAAGATCCAGACGTAACAATATAATCATTAGAGGGATCCCAGAATCTATTCAATATAATGACCTGATCACTTCTATTACACAAATATTCAAAATACTGCTCAAGGACTCTGAGGTTGTTAAGCAGATGGTCATATAAAGGGAGCATAGAGCATACAGAGAATCTCAAGCTTCAAATATACCCAGACCTGTTTATGTTAAAATATTGAACTACCAAGATGTGAGCAAAGTACTGTTAACTATTAAAAAATCTGGTGGATCTATAATGTGGCAAAATAATAAAATTTCTATAGCACATGATTTACCAACACAAATAAGGCAATCTAGACAAATGCTGGCTCCATATTGTAAGTTTCTGATTGACAAAAATATCAGATTTCAAATTAAATATCCTAATAACCTAATTTTTACTGTGGATGGCATTAAATACTCTGTAAGCACAAGGAAAGAAGCAAGACCTACTTTTTTTGAAGATTTTTAAGGCTCTCCCATCTTCAGAAATGTGAACAGTCCATTTTGGCTTTCTGCAGCACCAGGGAGAATGGGATGTTTCATTTATGACAATCTGAGGCTTTAAAATCCTTTGTCTGTTCTGTTTCTTGTAGCAGGCCTGGAATTTTATTTTCTTATCTTCTTATCTCGTAGTTCCAGTTGATTGAACTGCCTTTGCAGTTTAAATAGCTGAGAAGAAAGAGGAACTGCTGGTGAAGTAAAAAGAAACCTGTTTGGACTTATTTTGCAGGAAAAGGACTGTAAGATAGTGTGTGAAGTCAAAGTGATGCAGGTAAACACTGTGGAAATGCATTGTGTATTAAAAAAGGAGATGGTTATGTGTAGTGGCAGAATAAGGTACTGTAGTTTTTTTTTTTTATATATTTGTTTTCTCTTTTTTTTCCTATATCTCTCTTCTCTTTACTCCTTTCCTTTATTCCTGTAGATAGGTGGTATTATTTCTAACTGATAAATGATGTAAAATGTTTAGTTGATCAGATTTAAACAATGTGCATATAATAATAAAAGAACATAAAATAAGTTATTTTTTTATGTGTAATTTAAGGCATTTTTCTTATTTCTTCTCCTTTTGCTGTGCTCCCTTCATGCTTTTTTTTTTTTTTTATTTTAACCCCTTGGTTCCTCTCTTATTCACATATGGTTATTACAAATGAAAGTGCCATTATAGTTTTATTTTGAACTGCATTGGTTTTCAATATTAATATGTTAGTAGGTAAGTTGTAGTGGAAGAACAAAGCAGATTAAAGTAGTTAGATCATTTTATTCAGTAGATACAGGATGTTGGGAAATGTTAAATAACTGTCTGCTTTCTATGTCAACTAATATTTAATGCTGTATAGAACAACAAATTAGAATGTTATTTGCTATTGCTGAATATAAAGCTGAAGTGAATTGAAGTACATTAGAATCTCAGGGTACAATTAGTTTATTTGTATATCCATAAATATGTACAGAGCTGTAGTTACCTATAAGTAGTGTTTAGTAGGGAATGTCAGAATTAGGCTTTGTAGACGTAGAAGTAGTTGTTGTAGGTTTTTTGCATGGGGTTTCATTGTTAAATAATAGAATTAGTAGATTAGTTACTCAGATGGTTTCCAGTAATGTAAAAAACCTATGTTCATCCTGGTCCAGAGGAATAGTGGGTAGGCACTGGGTAGGGATAGGATGGCAGTTTTGCTTCCATACAATTGATGATACACCAACTTATGTTATTCTAAGGTTGCTCAAAGAGATTAGATATCAAGTTATATTTCTAATGAACGTTAAATGTGGATAATAGAATCTTGGAATGTCAAAGGACTCCAGAACATGAAAAAAAGAAAGCTTTTTTTTTCATTTGTTTCTCAAATCATCAGCATGTTGTATTTTATTACAAGAAACGCATATGACTAATGATCAGTGGGAGTCAGTGAAGGATAAGAAATGGGTTAGGAAGATTGTGACGGCAGAAGGAACAACAAATAGTGCAGGGGTGGCAATTTTAGTTAAGAATCACTTTCAGGGAGATATTAGGGATGTGAAAATGGATCAGGAGGGTAGATGGTGTTTGGTCCTTCTCACATCCAAATGTTATGATAAACCTATAGTACTAATATGTGCATATGCCCCTAATGTTAATCAGCATCATTTCATAGCTTCAATCTATTCCATTTTACAGTCATACAATAATTGCTATATAGTGTTGGGAGGTGACTGGAACTCTTATCAAGATCCTAAATTAGACAAGTTGGGTGCTTCTTCAGCGTTCAATAAACAGGCAATGGTAGCATTGAAAGAATTGAAAATGGATTTCAAACTCTATGACCCTTTTAAACACATACACTCACAAGGGAAAGCAAAGAATTTTACTTATTATTCAACCTGCCATAAAATGTGGTCGAGAACTGACTTTTTCTTAATTTCAGAGGTGTTGATCTCAGCTGACCCTAGTGTTTCTAATCAAGTCAGACAACTCTCAGACCATTCAAAGATAACTTTAACCTTAAACAGTAGTAATATGGATACTAAGAGGCTTCGAGGGTATAATTGGTCCTTGAACCCATATTTACTAACCAAGGAAGATATATTAATGGAAGTCAAGGAGATACTTAAACAGTCATTAAATAATATTTCCCAAAATAGACACCCAATAGATATAGAATGGGCTACAACTAAAAGCAGCTAAGAGGACTATTTATACAAAAGCTACATATTATAAAAATTACAAAGAAGACTCAATTGGATTTAGAAACTAAAATACAATTATTGGACCAAGATTTGATGAGGAACTATAATGAACAGACAGAAACTGAGCTATTAAGATGTCAAAAGAACTATTTTTACTTCATAATAGAAATTTGTCACTTTATGAACAAAGAAATTTAGTTAAATATGCAAATCATATTCAAACCCACTAAAGCATTAGCTCAGATTATTAACCAGATGAAATCAACACGATTAATTACTGAAATACACTATAACAATACTACATATACTGACAAGGGATATCATGAAGACCTTTGAAAAAATTTTAATCAGATTTATGGTGAGAAGCAGACACTCTTGCAAGATAAAGACAGAAAAGATTTTTACAGAGAATCACTTTCCCTAATATTGACAAGGAATTTCATAGAGATTTAATCAAACCGATTACAGTTGAGGAGGTGTCGAAACAATCAAGAAACTGAAGCCTCACAAAGCCCCAGGCCCAGATGGTTTGACCTCGAATTCTACAAATCTTTTAGTGAGATTTTGAGCAGTGTATTGTCACAGACTTTTAATTATATCACTCTAAATAGAATTAATGATCCTCATTTTAATGCCTCAAGGACAGTTCTGATATTAAAAGAGAAAGGTGATTCCAAAAATCCTGATAATTACAGGCCTATATCACTTTTAAATATGGACATGAAAATCATGACATCCATTCTGGCGAGTAGGCTGAAAAAGGTAATAAACTCAATAATATCAGAGGAACAGGCGGGGTTTATGGATGGGAGGCAGACCACGGATAATACCTTAACGCTCCATACCTTAATCTCTTATGCAAATATAAAACCTGAATTTGTATGCCCTAATTATTGATGCTCAGAAAGCATTTGATAGGGTTAATTTGGATTATTTATTTGATACATTACCTTATTTTAATATACCGCAGGAGTTTATCTCATTGTTAAGGATACTATATAGAAATGCATACACAAATTTATTTATAAATCACGAATGCTCGAATAGGATAAAAATCATAAATGGTACCCGACAAGGCTGCCCATTATCTCCCATCTTATTTAATCTTTACTTGGAGCCTTTATTTTTACAGCTTAAGCAAAATTTTTTTTATAATTCTCCTGTACTGTATGGAATAAAGGTTAGGATGGCTGCCTATGCAGATGATTTAAACATATATTGTACCACACCTATTTCCGATACTGAAAAAATATTAGCTGCAATAGAAATCTTTGAGGGAATTTCCAATTACAAGCTAAATTTTAAAAAATCTAAAATATTCCCATTAAAGACACCCACACCTTTTTCAATGCTACCATTAATAGGACAAGTATTGACGGAAGAAAAGATAAAATATCTGGGAATTGTCTTCTCAACTGAACATAGAGATTTTTTTATTAACAATGTAAAGTCAACTACAGATCAAATAACATTGGATCTTGAAAGATGGAGTAGATTGAAGTTACCGATGATGGCAAGAGCAGCTGTCATAAGAATGAATGTTCTTCCTAGAATGTTATATATTTTTAGAGCTGCACAACTCAGAATTACCAAAACATTCTTTAAACAGCTTCATATAAGATTGGGAAGATTTCTTTGGGAACCTAGGAAGATGAGAATTTCATATGAAAAATTGATGGCTCCAAAAATAAGGGGGCTGGAATTACGGATTTGAAATGTACTATTTAGTGATTCAGGCCAATAGGATTTTAAAGACGTCTTACTTGATAGTGATAATAGAAAATGGACACCCAAATGGGTGCTCTTGATACAAGCATATAAATGAAGTGGGAGTCAACGCTAAAGCATTACCCTTTTAAATAATTGGACAATGAGTAAATATAAGCTAATGGAGCACATCAAAAGTTATGTAACGGCAATTCAAACTCTTTTCGCTTCCTTAAATTTACTAAAATATATGATGGTTTTCCAACCGTTTCATAGGAACCCAAATTTAACAATTGGTGGTCAATTGATTGATCTAAAGAAATTCCCTTTAATCATGGAGTTAACTGTACTCGATTTATATCCTTTTCTAGGAGTACCAGTACAGGATATTTTACAAGAAATAGAACTGCCTATTTCCTATTTAATTATAGTAAGACAGCTAAAAGACTTGGTTATAAACTATTTTAACAACTTTGAAATGAAAGGGGAAGATTTAATCATTTCTCGTAATCTATGGGAAGCTCTTGCAGGATAGAAAATATATAACCGCAGCATATAAATTGATAAAAGAGAGGAAGTATAATAATTATATTCTTTTATCGAGTTACTGGAGAGAGAAATTGATATTCCCAGATGACAATAAGATATTGGAGGCATCTAAATTAACATTAAAGTCCGTATCCCTTCAGAAATTGGTATTTACAGCTGATGATATTTAACAATGCATACTATACTGTCTCACTTTGCACAAATTTGATGTGAAGAATTCACCCATATGCCCACATTGCTTTGATCAGACAGCAGATTTGCTTCACATGTTCTGGAGTTGTAAGTGCATTTATAAATTGTGGAATTCATTAAAATTGCAGTTACAAAAATGGGTTACCAAAATTCAACACTCTCTTGGGAGTTTATGATTCTTCATATTCCCCGGAGAATCTAAATAAATCAAAACGATTGTAATTATGAATATTTGCCTATTAATTAAATTATATATAGCCACAAATTGGTTGAACCCAGCCCAGACATCGTGGGAAAATTTCAGATTGTTGGCAATAAAACACATCTTAGCGCATAAACTGTTAATTAGTGATCACAAGAAAAATATCAACAACATAAAATCTGGGAGCAAATTTTTAATATTATTTTGGCTTAAGAGGTTACTATCCACTTTTCTCGGGAACCAGAATATAGTCTAAATCAACCTTAGATTAGATAGAAAATGTACAGAAAAGACAGATTGTTGGCTTGGATTTGTTAATGTTGAATTTTTTTTTTTTTTTATTATTTTCCTTTTGATTGTTAGTGCTGTACCTTTGATCAATACATGAGGTTGATATATATGTGAAATTAACCAATGGAAGCATTTTGTATATATTGCATATAATGTGTGAATTTGTAATATGGTTGTGAAAAATAATAAAAAATGATTATTGAAAAGTAATGTTATCTTGGAGTTGGTATATTTATTTAGCAGGGGCGTGGTGGTGCAGGGGGGCTTACACGTCTGCAAAATTAAAAAAATTTTTTGTTTTTATTTTTTATAAGGTTTTTGATGTTTGAAAACTTCAATCTTATGGTCTTGGCTGTTTGAACTTTGAAGTTTTGAAACTTTGAGCTTTTGAAGTAGATCCAACAGTAGATATGATGTATGCCCATGGCAACCCATCTGCATTCATACTGTGCACAACCAAGCAAGTGCAAATTTTTAAATTTTAAATATTGTATAAATAAGGCCTACCTAGATAGTTTGGAATTACTACCCTCTTGTCTATAGAGATACTGATGAGATGCAAGATCTGTAACTAGCAAGAACTGTCTGCCAATAGGTAGTACTGAAGAATGGAGAGAGACAACTTAACAGCTAAACATTGCCATTCATTTAATGAATATCCCCAGTCATCATTACTCAGTTTTCTGCTTATATGTTATGCATTTAGTGTTTATCCCCTTCCATGTTTTATGTCAGTACTACACTAATGATTATCTCTGAGGCATCTGAGTATAGTAAATTGCTTAGAAAAGTATAGACCAAATAAATGGGTGAAACACAGCACATATTTCAGCTTACAGAGTATCTGCTCCGTCATTTCTGACCACTTGTTGTCTAATTGAGTTTTACTCATATTCAAATCAGTCAGGGAGCCTGCACCATTAGCAAGTTTGGAATGAACTTGTGCTAGTGATTGTCTAGCTCTAAAAAAGCCATGACCTGTTCTTTTTTTTTTTTTTTTAATATGGGTCAATTTTGTGTGGCTTCAATCTTCTCTGCATGTGGTTTAATGATTTCTCTTCCTATGATGTAGCCTTAGTATCTGTTTTTGACCATGCCCAATTTACATTTAGTGAGGATGGCTTTTAACCCTGTTTGACATAAATAAGTTAGAATAGCTTTGATGTTAGGGTGATGACATGCCCTGTACTAGGAGAAAAGAACTGAATCAGCAATGTAATCTGTGGAAAACTGAGTGTGATGTCTCACAATCTGATCAATAAACTGCTGAACCATAGCTGGGACTCAATTTAGGCTACATGGCATGACCATACAGTGAAAAAGTCCATCCAACATGAAGAATGTTGTTTTCTCCATGACTTCTGAAGTTAATGGTGTTTGCAAAAACCCCTGTCCAAGCCCAGAGCATAAGGAAACCTAGTTATGTCCAATTTTTCAACAACTTCATCCACTCTAGGCATGGGGTAAGAATCAAAATTCGAAACTGTATTCAGTTTGAAGTCCCTGCAAAATGTTATATTCCTGTCGGTTTTATAAATTTTTGGTTCATAGGTGGTTATTTTTCTATTGGCTCAAGAACTATTTTAAACCTAACCAAACTTACCTAGAATTTACCAAAATATTACTGACATGCATTTTGCGTCATTACCCAAAGGAATTTTACAGTAATGATACAGGCTTGTACACATCAAGCATTCATAGGCTGCTCATCTCCATTAGGGACACATGTGCCCAACCAGGGGTAAATTTGTGATTTCCCATCCATTCATCCAAGTATGAAGTTGAATAAGGTTAGTGATGAGTTTTGCTTCATATAGCTGGAAAATCTGTCACTCCAACATATCCTGTTTATGTCACAGAAAAGGCTTAGGTCCTTAGAACGGGTATTTCTGATACTATTTTTTTGCAAATGTCAGAAAAATATGGATTAGTGTATGTATTAGTAATATGCTTAGTGCATTTAAGGCTTGAAAAGGGTTAACGCATTTATTCTATATCACACTGCATAAAATCTGTACGAACTGCAGAAGCTTTCTAACCTTGTATTGTCATGAAATATGCACAGCTATTGCTTATGCTTTGGAAATTTACAGGAAAGCAGATAAGTTCTGCTTGTGTCAGGAAAATAATGAATAGATGTATTAATGATATGAGACTTAGACAAGGAGTTCCGCTTGTGCTGTGAGAAAACACACAGCCGCAGAAGCTATAGATAACCAGAACAAAGACTGCTTGAAAATATGAACTGCAATCAGCATTTGCTTGTGTCTAAGTTAGAAAAGTACCTTAAAATGTAACACATGTATTAGAACTACACAATAGAAGCTTGTAACGGGCTAGGGCCCACCAAGGCCAGGTTGTTTTTCTCAAAATGTTTTTCATAAATCCAGTCATGTCAGCAGAAAATCTGAGTAACTTGTGCTGTAGAACAATACTGAAAGTTGTGTTTGATTACGTCAGCCATAGAAGGCAATGTCTTGTAGAACAGTATAAGAATAGCATACTTCCTGTTAGTAGTTAGGCAAAATCCTGTATTTGCATGTTTTTGTCTCCTTGCAACAAGTTATTATATGTGCCTTAACTGAACCTTACGTGTATTGGTCTTTGAAGTTTTTTCCTTTGACAGATTGCCCTCACTTCACCTCGGATCAGACAGGCCAGGTGGCTTGAAACCATACGGGGAAGAAACCACATCGGTTCTTCTTATTTGAAAAGCCCTCTGACTGAATTGTCGTACAAAAGAGGCCAGCCACTTTCTGATCTGTGACTGAAGGACGGGTTTTCACGAACCACGTGATCAATCACGAAGGCTCAGGTAAGGTGAATCTACTTTTTTTTCTGTTTTAGATCAGGGACAAGATTTGTATTGTTTTTGTCAGGACTGTATTTTTACAAGTCAGGGACAGAAAAGATTACTGTCTTTTCATAGATCAGGGAAAACAGAGTAGGTAGGCCGTCATTCTGAAGAGACTATAACAAAATCCGTGGTACCACGTTAAAAATAAGGAGTTACGTAACGATTAAACGGTTAGAATAAAATGGGTAATAATTGCACAAAAAGACCCCAAAATCCGCCGTTAACCAAAGGCGCGAAATACATGCAGTCACAGTGTGCTGATAATATTAAATACTACACAAAATAGGTGAATAAGTATGAATTTGACGGTAAATTAGAAAAATCCTCGCTTGTTAAACTTATCAAACAGCTTAAAACCGATTCCAGAGGTCGGGTAAAAAAGCAGCGCCAATTAGGAATTCCTCAGGAACACAGGTGGATTGAGGAAGTAAACCGTAGGGAATAAAAGAATAATGATTCAAAAGCAATATTTTTAGATAAGGAGGAAAATAATTTAGTAATAGCATCGGCTCCTCCGCCTCCCTTACCAGAATATGAAGCACGTGAACAGGTTAGTCCACCCCCCACGATATCCTGCTGTCACCGTAAATAGAGACACAACAAAAGCAAAACCATTTATTAGAGATCCCATTGAGACCAGGTCTCGAGCACGGGCAGGTAACTCAAAAGGGGACATTGAATTATATCAAATGGGTAGGAATTCATGATCTATGAGTGAAGAAGAAATATGCCCACTTATAGAAGTGCCTAATCCTCAGGCAGGGCAAGAAGGTCAGGATCCAGCTATTCTAGTGTATAGACCCTGGACTCCGTAAGACATCTGGAAAGCCACTGAGGGAATTCCCCATCCAAAGGTTAATTTTAGAAAGTTCTTAGAAGATTTACAAGGAATGAGGCTAAGTTATAATTTAAATGGAGAAAAGGTAGAAAAAGTAGTCAGACAAATTGTTGGAACAGATTGGCAAATGATTAGTGGCAACTGGAATCCCCATGATGCTGCACTCAGGCCCCTCCCACATAGCAGCGCAGAGCTAGGCAATAGATTGAAAGATCTTACAGACCGAATCTCTGAGAAATGGAAGCCTAGGGCAGACTGGACTTGAATTAATCAAAGCATCCAACAAGAAGGTGAAACTATTGACAGATATTATGCCAGACTATTAGAATGTGTTAATAACCATTGTGGAATGCAGGTTCCTGAAGATCAGACACAAGATTCCCCATATGAGCAGCAGTTAAAGAATGCATTTTTGAAAGGCAGCATTGCACCCATAAGCAATTTTGTTACAAAGCACATGGTAGAACATCGTACAAGCAGGTTACAGTCATTACTCGAATATGCTAGGCATGCCGGAAGGCACTTTAATAGCAAAAAGAAAAAGAAAGCCCAAGTATTTTCTGTAGAAGATGGAGCAGAAGTTTATGTAGTACCGTCCGGGAAAAAGGGCAAGAGAAATACCCAGGGAAACAAACAATCTGATCAGCGATCAGAGGACTTTGAAGGGTGAAAGAAAAGGGGTGAATGTTTTAAATGCGGTAAAAAGGGACACTTGGCAAGGGATTGCAAGAAAAACAAGAGGGCAACCATGGAGGAAGACAAGGAGGGTGAGGACTGACTATATGATAGTCAAGAATCACTAGAAGGGGATAGCAGAGAAAGGACAAATGAGAATGTGATAGAGGAAGTAGAGGATGTGACAGAAGAAATAGAGGAAGTGCAGGAAGTTATGGATAATGAAGAAAATGAAATATTGGATTTAGCTTTATTGAGCTTAGAGCTCTATTTAGCAGACACAAAACCAGAAGTTACACTCCTGGTAGAGGGGAGGGAAGTCAAATTCTTGTGTGACTCAGGGGCGTCACGGACCCTGATACATCCCTCCAAACTGCCAGAAAATTCAGAGTCACTTGCTTACATACTAGTGAAAGCAGCTAATGGACAGCTGTATCGGGATCCCCTCTCCCATAATATTGTGATAACTGATCCTGTTTCAGGATTGACCCAGAAAAGCAAAATTGTTGTTTCTGCAAAATGCCCAGTAAACCTCTTGGGCAGAGACCTTATGCAGCTATTTGGTATAGCAGTAGTTCCGACTATGCAGGGTATGGAAGCACAGCGACAAATTGATACTTTTGCAGTGCAATCGGAGGGCGAAATGTTTTATTGGTACAGCCAGGACTTGGTTACGACTGGTCCAGGGGCAGTGACCGAAGAGTTGATGAACGTAGCCATCAGCAAGTTCCCCTCCCTTGACATTGATAAACAACATTTGTGGCACTGTACTCTGTATTATTCTAACACACCAGGACCTGATAAGGAATATGAGCAAGAATTGTTTAGAAATTGTGCAAACAGATTGATATTACGTAATCTGTACTGGGACATGGAAGGGAACAGTGTAGCCAGCTGTTCATTGGCCCAGGAGTTCTTTGCACTCTATAAATCTAATTGATTACCACATGTTAGCTTAACTAAGGACAAGAATGTAAAATGGGTAGACTTAGGAGAAAAAGTCACGAGATGGGAAAAGCAGACAGAGTTAGAACTGTCAGAACAGGGAATACAAATGCAGAAATTGAATTGGATAACTCAGACCCACCCAGCCGTACACTTGCAGTCTAGCAAGGACAGCTGATTAGCACTCCTATTAAAGGAGGAAGAGAATGCCTTACAGACTATACCAGAAGCTATTTGATCAACAGGAAAGTCAGATGTAGGACTTATTCGTACAGTGGGACCAGTTACTATCACACCAAAGTCAGCATTTAGACCACAGAAAAGACAGTATCCCTTAAGAAAAGATGCAGAGGTAGGAATCAAACCTATTATAGCAGCTTTACTTAAGGAAGGGGTGCTGGTGGAATCTCCTGATTCAACATGTAACACACCCTTACTTCCTGTTAAGAAAGCGAATGGAGAGTGGCGTATGGTCCAAAATTTACAAGCTGTAAATGACGCAGTAATACCAAGGGCACCTACGGTGCCAGACCCACACACTCCGTTGAATGATTTAAAACCTCAACAGAAATATTTTTCTGTGGTAGATATCAGCAATGTGTTTTTTTCGATACCGATACACCCTGACAGCCAATATAGGTTTGCATTCACATTTCAGGGGAAAAGGTATACATATACGCAACTACCACAGGGATATTGTGAAAGTCCGACAATATTCTCACAAGAAATGGCAAGCAACTTGGCGGCATTTACCCCACCAAGAGGCAGTCAGATTCTACTTTATGTTGATGATATCCTGCTGGCGGCCCCCACCCAGCAAGATTGCAAAGAAGATACCATAGCGTTATTACAATTTTTAGCCACTGAGGGACATAAAGTAAACAAAAATAAACTGCATCTTTGGAGAAAACAAGTTAAATACCTAGGATATGTAATATCCAAAGAGGGTAGGACATTAGATGAGGACAGAAAAGTTGCGATTTTACAAGCATCAAAACCCACTACCAAGAAGGAAATTATGTCCTTCCTGGGTACGACTAATTTTTGCCGGAGCTGGATTCCAAACTACGCCTTGGAATCTGCACCGCTGACTAACCTGATATATAAAAAGCCTATGGCAGCACAGGATTTGTTACAATGGACACCAGAAGCAGAATCTGCTTTCTGCAAACTGAAACAGTTAATAGCACCCTCATTAGTTTTAGGATTACCAAACTATCATAAATGTTTTTTCCAAACTGTAGATTGTAAGCAAGGTTATATGACATCAGTGTTAACACAGCAGCATGGGGACAAGCAACGCCCTATTGCTTATTACTCATTACAACTAGACCCAGTGGCAGGGTCTTTACCCCACTGTGTAGAAGCAGTAGTTGCAGTTGCAATGGCAGTACAGGCTTCGTCCTCAGTAGTTTTGTTCCACCTTCTCACATTGAGAGTGCCTCATGCAGTCACAATTATTTTACTGCAAGAGAAGGTAGCATATCTTTCCCCTGCTAGGTATCTTTCCTGCATGACTATATTGTTGAGCCAACCTCATATGACAATTGAACGATGCATGACTTTGAACCCTTCTACCTTGCTCCCAACCCCTGCAGATGGCACACCACACAGCTGCCTGCAGGCGATTGAGCAAAAGACACTGCCTAGAAAAGATCTCACGGATGTCCCCTTGGATGATGCCGAGGTGACATACTATGTGGATGGCTCATGCAAAAGGGGTCCTGCAGGACAGAACCTAGTAGGATATGCAGTAGTTTCTGATACTGAGATTATAGAAGCGAAACCCTTACCACACAATTTATCTGCACAGGCAGCAGTATTGATTGCCTTGACACGGGCATGTACCTTAGCAAAGGGTAAATGTGTGAACGTTTTTACTGACAGCCAGTATGCTTTCTCTACTGTACATGTTTTTGGGCAACAGTGGAAAAATTGAGGAATGATAACATCTACTGGCAAACCAATCAATCATGCACAATTTATTTTAGATCTTTTAGAATCTATTCAGTTACCTCAGAAAGTAGCTATTTGTAAATGCACAGTTCATACCAAGCAACAGGATAGGATTTCAAAAGGTAATGCGAGAGCTGATACAGCTGCAAAGCAGGCAGCTTCAGAAGTATTTCTTTTGAATGAGGAATTACAACCCTCTGAGAGTTTAGACTTAGAAATGTTAAAGACAATGCAGACACTTACTACGCAGGCTGAAAAACAAAGATTGGTAAAACGAGGAGCAATTCTCGAAAAGGGGCTGTACATCTCTAAAGAGGGCAAACTGATATTACCATCTAATTTGTTTAGATATGCAGCTTTGTAGAGCCATGGGCAATGCCATGTCTCAACAGGGGGGATGGTACAGCTGGTGAACCGAGTGTTCTTGACATATGGATTCTTAAATTACTCTAAAAAATTTTGTTTAATGTGCCACGTTTGTAATAAACATCATGCACAAGGGGCATTAAAGCCCAAGCAAGGGAGTTTCCCTACACCACCGTATCCATTTCATATTATCTGTATGGATTTCATAGAATTGAACAAATGTGAAAATAAGAAGTATTGCCTTGTCATTGTAGATATGTTTTCCAGATGGGTGGAAGCCTTTCCGACTAAAAATCCAGATGTGGCTACTGTAGCAAAAATTCTCATTAAAGAAATCATCCCTAGATTTGGCATTCTAGAAAGGATCTACAGTGACAACGGTACACACTTTGTAAACCAAACCATACAACAGTTAAGTAAACATTTTGGTATTTCTTTAAAAAATCATTGTGCATATCACCTGCAATCTGTAGGGTTAGTAGAGAGGCATAATGGGATTTTAAAGAGTAAGCTAAGGAAGTTAATAGTAGAAACACAGAGAAATTGGGTGTACTGTCTGCCCCTGGCACTGTTGAGCATGAGAACTGTTCCGAATGCAAAAGGATTGACTCCTTTTGAAAAACTATTTGGAAGGGCTTATTATATACCTCAGTGGAAACCTCTCATGCCCGCAGTCCAGGAAGCCGACTGTACACTAGCAGAGTATATGAGAAATTTTTTGAATTCTAAACATCTGTTGCAGTCAAATTCTGTTTCAGATAAAGAACAAACCAAACCATCAGAAGTGGCAGTGGCACCAGGTACCTGGATCTGGGTGAAAACAATAAAGAAGAAGAATTGGGTGTCACCAAAGTAGGAAGGTCCATATCAAGTGCTTCTGTCGATACCCACTGCAGTCAAGATCACAGAGCATGCCTCGTGGATCCACCTGACGCACTGCAAACTAGTTAAGAACTTTGAACTGGACAAAAATCTTGTCACATGTCAAGAGCAAAAATGATAGAATCCAGAACAAACAGGAATGCAGAACAACCATTTCCTCAGAAGTATTGCATAATCATCCTGTTAACTGTACTAGTGACAATAATCTTTTTGTTGTGGCCATTCCTTTTTCCAGCCACACAAACTGAACTGAATAAACGTGAAGCGTTACTCATAGACTGGCATCCACTCAACACTTACCAGGCAATTAAATATGTGTATGCTGAGACTTTCAATGTTTCGAATTGCTGGATTTGCACAGCTTTACTGACAGCATACAGGGGATTATTAATGACTGCAGTCCCCCTAGGGGTCAATGAGACCCGGGAAAACTTGATTTAAGATTCCTCAACCATTACATCACAAGATAAAATAGCATTGCACTTGTCTGTTCCACAAAAGGGAACTGTGTGTTTTTATAAAAATGATACTGTTCAGGTGGGTTGGAGCAATTGCAATGTGACTGTTCCTTATAAATGTTACACTAAAGCTAACAATGCAGGTTCTTATTGTAATACAAACTATGATTCATTTCTTGAATTGGTGCACAAAACAATTGATGAAGTAAAACATAATTCTGTTCTTTATAAACAACTGTCTATAATTGATAGAAAAATGTTTCATGCAGGGCAAGTGTATATTCATAGCAAAGTTACTACTAAAGTAGAGGACTGGTATTTTGTGTGTGGCAGAAAGGCTTACAAATGGTTACCTGAGAATTGGTCCAGCAGTTGTTTTTTGGGCTACCTGGTTCCGGCCATACGACACACTGCAGTTTTACCTCAAGGAAGAATTCGGAATGTCCGAGAGGTCGTCAAGAAAACTGTTAAAAAAACTGAAAATCCAGTGAGGCAAATCGATGCATGCTGGAAAAACCATCATTCTATAGGCAATAAACTGACACACATGGACTTGAGTGACAGTGTTATATCATGGGCAGGCATATCACCAGCATATGGAGCAGTGAAATCGATCTGGGAGCTGAGAAAACTGTCTAAACTTCTCGAAATAACGATCAATGCAACTTTTTCCACTCTCGACTTGGTGATTGATGAACTGAATGCCATGAGAACTGTAGTGCTTCAAAACCGCATGGCTCTCAACTTCACCCTAGCGGTGAGAGGCAGTACTTGTGCTTTAATCCAGGAGGAGTGCTGTTCATATATTCCTGAACATAAAGACGAGATATTTATATATTTAGCTTTCTTGAGGTAATTCAGCAAGTGTCAGCCATGACCAAACCAGGACCAAACCCACTGACGACTTTTTCCAGAAATGGTTTGGGGGGTGGGGTACCATCCTAATGAACATCCTGATTGCCATTTGTGTAGGAATGCTCGTATTGGGAGTATGTGTTTGCTGTGGCATCCCCTGCATGAAAAGATGGATTAAATACTTTATAGACATGTCAGTTTCTGAAACCTTATATCAAAGTGCTGAGTTTGAAGAACTATTGAAAAACCGAAATGCTTTCATAAGTTTAAACTGAATGACTCTCTTAACTGCAAATCCTGAGTAGGAAGAGGTTAGGAGAAGAAAAAACTGTTTATGCTTATTTTGAAAGTAGAATAAAAGTATTAAAAGGGGGGAAATGTCAGAAAAATATGTATTAGTGTATGTATTAGTAATATGCTTAGTGCATTTAAGGCTTGAAAAGGGTTAACACAATTATTCTATTTCACACTGCATAAAATCTGTACAAATTGCAGAAGCTTTCTAACCTTGTATTGTCATGAAATATGCGCAGCTATTGCTTATGCTTTGGAAATTTACAAGAAAGCAGATAAGTTCTACTTGTGTCAGGAAAATAATGAATAGATGTATTAATGTTATGAGACTTAGACAAGGAGTTCCGCTTGTGCTGTGAGAAAACACACAGCTGCAGAAGCTATAGATAATCAGAACAAAGACTGCTTGAAAATATGAACTGCAATCAGCATTTGCTTGTGTCTAAGTTAGAAAAGTACCTTGAAATGTAACACATGTATTAGAACTACACAATAGAAGCTTGTAACGGGCTTGGGCCCACCAAGGCCAGGTTGTTTTTCTCAAAATGTTTTTCATAAATCCAGTCATGTCAGCAGAAAATCTGAGTAACATCTGCTGTAGGAAAATACTGAAAGTTGTGTTTGATTACGTCAGCCATAGGAGGCAATGTCTTGTAGAACAGTATAAGAATAGCATACTTCCTGTTAGTAGTTAGGCAAAATCCTGTATTTGCATGTGTTTGTCTCCTTGCAGCAAGTTATTAAATGTGCCTTAACTGAACCTTATGTGTATTAGTCTTTGAAGTTTTTTCCTTTTACAGCAAATATGTAACAGATCCAACAGTGTGGGATCAAAGGATGCCTTGTAGGCAAGAGATAGATCACCACGCAGCACCCTATATGTGTCTGAGTACAGGAACAGGGCATTCAGCCAGTCTGCATAATACTTTTTTTTTATTCTGTATACGTTTTTTGTGAGGAACCCTCAAGCTGTTTCAAGTGCCTGGTCTGGTACTTGCTGAAGGTTGCCCTGGAATCGAAGACTGGTCTGATGAGACAAAGTGGAGTGGAACAATTACCTCTTTCAACCTGGATGTCATGCCCTTATACATTGTGAATCACATAATGATTTCTTCACATGTGATGGTGAATGGGCAGTTTACATCAACATGTGATCCCAGATCCCTTACCACTGAGTCTATTTTTAAAGGTGTATTATCAACGTAATAATTTCCTGTGATGGCTGTCTTTTCAAAGAGTATTATTATTTACTGTATATGTGATTCTTTGATGACACCAAAATTAAGTCCTTTTTGAATTTCCACCTTTAACTGTTTGACATTGAGACTTTAGAATTCAACATGGTTTCAAATTTCCATAAGTCCTTGTTCCTGAGTATATATTTAGCTTTTGGTTCCTGGGTCACTGACAGTGTCTGTCTTACCTATCTTGAATTCATGACTCTTCTGCAAACAAACACTACAGAAATGTCAGTGTCACTCCAAGGTTTAAGATATGTATGTGATACAACTGTTCTTCTTTCCTTAAATCAGTTTGCCTTACATTGTAATTTATTTCCTCCTCCTTTTTATGTGACTTCAAAATGGCCTTGACACTTGGCTAGAACTGTTTTCTAGAGTGGCTACTAAAGCAAGTACTTTGTTCCTTGTTGTTTGAATCTATAACGTGAGTATTTCCATTAAAATTTCTCTTTGTGCTTCCTGTACTCACTCAGTATGTTTTATGACTACAAACATTACAATAGGAAGCCTATTCTACAAATCTGTGAAATGTCCTATCACTCTCTTGAAAGGAATATTTACTTTTTCCAAAGTTTTTTTCTGTATAAAGGAAGCCTCCATAGAGTCTGCCATATAATAGCTTAAATGATCTGAAAGCAGCTGATGCTTGAGTACTTTTCTTACAGCAAAAATAATTTAAGGAAGCAGTTGTTTCAACTTCTTTCCATCTTTTCCAGTAGCTTTTTGAATCATAGTTTTGCTAAGACATTTAACTTGCTCATCTGTTTTGGGATGGCACAGAAATATTCTTAACTTTATCACCTTAAAAAGCTGGCAAAGTTCATGTATTACTCTTGATTTAAGTAGAGTGCCTTATTAAGGACTTCACAAGAAATTCCCATCCTCAAAACGAGAAGCAGTAACAGCAGTAGGTATTCTTTCTCCGTAAGTACAACACGTCTGGAAATGGTGTTGCATAATCAGTAGTTACTATTATATACTGGTGACGTCTTTTTGATTTCATATATGGACATACTTTGACCATGTCTATATGATAAAATGATACTTCTATTATAAGCAAAAGCAGAAGTGGGTTTGTAAACCTTGGATTTCATGATGTCCTCTGGTACTCTGGACACATTTTCTATTTTTCCATGATACCAGGCTTGTATAGTCAAGCTAGAACTCTAGCTCTAGTCTTAGCTTATCCATCTCCAGATGAACACCTAAGGCATGACTATTCTAGCTTCATCTTAAGGGCTTTGGTGCCAGTACTTGTCTTAGCATCTGCTCTTTTTTATTTTTTGAGTTACCCTACAGGGTAAGTAATTTCTTATCTCAGTGTATGAATGTAAAGTGGGGCTGTTATGTTTGTCTGTCTTTCTCTGACACTCCTGCTGTGTTCTTTGCTGTCCTACTTATTGTGTCATCCTCCCACTGTGACTTCTTAAAATTAATATGACTTATATGGAGGTCACCAAAGTCAGCATTACTTTCATCAGTAGTCTGACAATGTGTGTGTGTGTGGGGCGGGGTGGTGGGGGGTGAAGGTAGTAGCATATCCTGTAATGATAAATGCACATTTTCTCCTTCATCAAACTCACCCCCTATAAGGAGTATCTCATGAATAGATTTTTCTTCTGTTTGGTGCACTGCCAATTTCTCTGCCTGTACTTTTCCCCCTTACGATAGTTTCTAGATTTCCTTAAATTGTGAAAAGTCTTTACCAATTATCACATCATAGGTTAAGAAAGGCACTGAAATAATCATCCTTAAAGATTTAGAATTTCCGTCATGGTTATGGGGTAGTCTATTATGTCACATTGCATAGGATCATAGGATCATAGAATCAAAGGAAGTTGCTAGGCTGTTCGACCTGAGGCCCTTACAAGCCTAGCCAAAAAATTACCCCATGTTCCAACAAGTCAGCAGCAAATGCCCCTGTCTAGCAGGGCACAGGTGGAATCCAAGGGGTGTATTTTCTGTTCCCCATCTGGTTATCCAGGTTACGCTTATAAAAGGTTAATGAGGTACTCTGCCTAATGTTGAGAGGGAGCCTATTCCACAGAAGGGGGAGTCTTTGGGACACAAATCTGTCCCACCAACAAGTCCTATTGAAGTCACAGACTAGGTTGAGGTCATGTGTAAGGGATACTCAAGTGGAGCTTGACTCTCGGATATGTAGCAGTCCCATCAAGGAGGGGTCTGAGATTGCTTTGTATGCCAGATAGATGACACTTCTGAGGAGTCTGTATGAGACTGAGTAGAGGGACAGGGCTTTAGGCCTATCTGTGTAGGGGAGATTTTGGAGGCCCTAGATTCTCCTGGTGATGAACCTCTGTGGTATCTCCAGTTGCTGCATGTGCATTGTGAGGTAGATGATGAAAGAGGCATGGTCTTACAAGGAAAGAATACAGGGATGTTATGACCTCCTTCACCCTGGATGAGATACCCTTACTAATGAGTTGGGCCATGTAGAAAGCTTTCCCTACAATGGAGGCAATATGGTGGAAAAGTCAGTTTGCTATCAACCTGGGTGCCCAAGACCCTCACAACTGATTGCGACATTGTTATTTATGTGATAATTTGTGGGGGTGTCACTCTCCCCAAAGGAGATGGATGATGCATTTTTTGGCATTCAGTTTGAGGCCATGTTTTTGGCACCAGTCATTTGTTTGTTTGAGACCCTCTTGGAGGATGTCCACATCACTAGTGGAATTGATCACAGTGCCCAGCTTGCTGCCATATGCAAATGTGGCCAACCATAGACCACTAGTTTTGGCCTGCACCTCAGAAAAGTATATCCCAAACAACAGAGGCCCCAAGATCAATCCCTGGGCTACACCACTCATTTCTGGTCTACTGCTTGTGGTAGCTTCCCATATTTTGACTAGGTGGGTTGCATCAGTGAGCCACTTTGTGACCCATCTGGTTGAGAGAGTTTATCTTTTATACCCAAGTGGGGAATAGTATTGAAGGCTTTGGCCAGGTCAAGATACGTGGTGTGCATCGTCTTCCCATCGTCCATGGCTTTGTTGACTGTGTCAAAGAAGTCGGACAAATTTAACAGGCATGACCTCCCTTGATGAAACCAAACTGTGCGTGATCGAGTGTTTGGAAGTTGCCAATGTTCTTGTTAATGAAGTCCATGATAATCTGCTCCATGGCCTTGCAGATCAGGCTAGTTAGGCTGATGGGTCTATAATTTCCTTGACTGGGCGACTCTCCACCTTTGTGCAAAGGGATGACAGTGACTGCCCACCACTTGGTTAGGATAAAGCCATACTCAGACTTTGGTTGAATAGACTGCCTAATGGTGCTGCAAGTTCCTGCTTGAGATCATGTAGGATGCAGCCTGGGATGTTATCGGGTCCCATATAGGCTGTAGTTTTTGCCTTTGAGAGGGCAGTGATGACTTGCTCCCTAGAGATAAGGGGAGGGTGGCAGGTACTGGGGATGTCATGATTTACTGATTTTGGGGACAGATGGGGTGAAGTTTTCACTGAACCTGTCTGCCAGAAGGTTGGCTATATCTATGGCACTTGTGTATGTGGTGTCCTTGACCATCAGTTCTGAGGAGATCTGAGTGTTTCCTTTGAGATTGGAGACATATGTGAAGAAGGCCTTATGATTGCCTTCAGTAGATGTGGCCAGTCCGGACTTGAAGTTTGCTTTGGAGGATTTCACTAGTACTCTTATTTGCTTGATCAGGCTAAGGAGAGATTGCTTTCAATTAGGCCCCTGCTCCTTCTTGGCCCTGGACAGCAATTTTTTCCTTTTATTATAGAGTTTATTTATTGCAAATGTCCAGCAGACAGGTTTACTCTTCCTTGAGGAGGAGGATTTTGTTTTGTCAGGTATTCCTGATTCCATGCAGCTATATACATCCTTGTATAGTACTTTCGTGTAGGTTTGGACATATGTGCCAGTTCCTATGGAGGAGGAGAGGGCTGTAAAGCTGTTTATACCTTCCTTCAGGAGGTTGTAATCAGCTTTAGAGAACTTTTTTTTGTCCCTAGCTGGGGGTGGGGGGTCAGGAGAGATGGTGACTTTGAAAGTGACAGCTTTGTGGTCAGATCTTACCAGGGAGGATGACACAGTAGGTATGCTGCAGTGGTTACTCATGTTGGTTAATACCAAGTCCAAGATATTTTCACCTCTTGTAGGGTTGTCAACCAGCTGGTCCAAGGCATTTGCATTGACAAAATCAAGGAATCTCTGAGCATTTGTGTTTTGGCATGAGTAGTTCTACCAGTCTATGGCTGGATAGTTAAAGTTACCCAGGATCAGGGTAAAGGGTTGAATCCTGATAGATTCAATGAGGTCCAGATAGGTGGAGTGGGCAGCTTAAGTCAAAGTTGGGGGTCTGTAGCCAGCTATGATTTGAATAGGGGTCTTGTCAATGGTTAACTGCTCCTGGAGTGTCTCCTGTGCATCATATTGTTTGACCAGCCAGGAAGTGTGTATGTCTTTTATATATATATTGCAACTCATCCTCCTTTTCCTTGCTGCCCACAGTTTGGGGTCTGAACTTATAATAGGATGAGTAATCTGGTATGGCTGAGGTGCTCTCCACAGCTTTGAATCAGTGACTGCACAAATGTCAGCATCTTCCAGGATTGAGAATGCTTAGAATGAGTGCAATATCATATTTAGACTCCTCGCGTTTCGCAGCATGATCTTTAATCTGTGTTTTGTTGAAGTTGTCATGTTGGTAGTGCTGACCTCATGGCATTAACTAAAAAGGTCACTATGGGGAGGCAACAGCCTTTGCCAGAAGCCTGAAGCCCAATGGAGACAGATGCAGGTCATCTCTGGCAAAGCATTGTGGTTTGTCAATCATATTTTCCCAGGCTGTCATGTACTGGATTCCCTTGGAATGACACCAGAAACTAAGCCAATTGTTAAGTCAATCATTTTCTGTTTGTATTGAATCATCACTCTGGGTGATGGTAGAATGCTGCTTAAGGCTAAGAACATACCTGCCTGGGACACATATTCAGTGAGCTTGATTATGTCTCTCTTCATAAAGTCCAGGGAGGTGCGTCTCAAGTCATTCATGCCAACATGGGCTATGACCGAGTCATAATAGTACCTGTTGTTGAGAGACTTGAGTGCATGGGTAAAATGGCAGATACTGGTACCTGACAAACAACTAACAGTGACTTTTTACATATCTAGCCTGGTGAGGGGCACATCTGTGTGTCTCACAATGGAGTCTCCTATGACTAATATGTTGGGTTTATATTTAGGCCTTAGTGGCTGTGAGACACAGGTGTGTGAACTATTTGTGGTGTGTGGTGTGGTGGGCAGTGGAGTTTGCATGTGTTTTTGCCTCAGAGGTCTGTTTTGTTTGGGTATGTTTCTGTTGAAGACCTCTGCATATGTGGGTGTGTGTTGCATAGGTGTGGGTGGTGTTTGAGGTGTGGTGTTTGTATTGACAGCCTCCTCAGTGCCAAATATACTGACTTGTGAGGGAGAGAGAGCAAAGACTCTAGGTTCTTCACATAACTGCATCTCTCACAAATTGTATTTCTAGGTGGTAGCAGTAGAGGGCTGTTCATATATATATATATATATATATGAGGCAGTTACTACACTGTCTCAGGGTGCCCATATCAACCAGACTGGCAAGAGAAAACATAGGAAATTGTCCATCCATATTTGTCAGAATCTGAGGGAGAGAGGCCAGAGAGAGCAAAGAGGGTAAAGGGTAGAAGGTCTAAGAGTAGTACTACTAGGTGATCACACAAGTACTACTATGGGAAAATCTGTAGCTGGAATACCTCAGAAAGGGTTAAAAACAGTGCAGCTGTGGCATGTGTCTCTTCTCTAATACTGTAGGAAAATTTTGGAATCTCCTGCCCAGCGAACTTTCCTCAGTTTCCTCTATGTCGCTCTTCAAAAACAGACTGAAAGTTTTCCTCAAAACACACTGGTTATGCCTCTGTACTAAACCTGACTATTTCTCCACTCTAACCAAATACTGTCAGCGTATCCTATACCTTACCTTTCTCACTCTGTATTTCATTATTTCCATCCCTCTGAATACTTACTTGTTAAAAAAAAAAAAAAAAAAAAAAAAAAAAAATTTTTTTCTATCTGCCTCTTTTATTGTAGCGTACTTGTGTATGGAATTAGCCTGTATACCTCCCCTTTTTTCTATATTAAGTAATGTACCTACTTACTATTTTGAATTGTACACTGTAATGAATGCATTTCATATTGTATTGACTTCTGTCCTCTCTGTATTATTTCTGTATTATCCAATTTTGTACTTGTATACACATCTGAAGTTATTTTATATTGTCCTGCAATTTTATTATCATGTGTGTCATGGAGCTTTTCTCCACAGGCCTCTACTGAAAATGGACATATATCCAGTTAGACTAGCCCAGTCAACAAATGTAAAATAAAATAAAATAAATAAATAAATAAAATGTGATATGGAAACAAGCCCAAACCAGCTCCAATGTGGGGTTTAAATACAACAAAATACAGAAAATTCTAGTAACACAGAAATCTAGCCAATCCTGCTAGTCCCTGCTTTCTTTACCGATCAGCTTATGCCAGACAAGGTCCGGACATCCCTGCTACTCTCACTATCAAAGGAGATAGGCCCCTACCAACACCAGATGGCTGCCAGAAAAATAGAAGGCAAAATAAAACAGCTCTGGATGCCCCTACCAACATCAGGTGGCTGCCAGAAACACAGAAGGCAAAAAAATAAAATAAAAAAACAGCTCTGGATGCAACAAGTTTATATCCAGAATATGCTACTCAATTTAAGGGTTAAGAACACAGTAAGACTCACAAAAAAGCACAGATTAACCACTTACATACAAAAACAGAACTCACAGTATGAAAAAATACAGTTAAACAGTAACAAAAATGCAGTAAAATCAGTTAAACAGTAATGAATTGCAGTAAATAGCAAGGAAGTACAGTTAAACAGTATTGAAATGCAGTTAATCAGTAAATGGTTTTAAAGCAGTGCAAATGTGATAAATTAGTTCACAATCACAACTGTAAAAACAGTTCAACTAAAGCAGCAATTCAGTAGAGTACTGTCATCAATTTAATCAGGCAAGCAGTAACAAATGTTGCAAACTAATTGCAGTTGAACACCTAAGCACAAGCAGCAAAATGAAATAGGAAGAGACACAATATTTTTTTAAGTAGAAAGTGAGGAGACAAAAGGTAATTCAATGTTAAGAAGCTAAAAGGGTTGGCCTTCACAACTGATTACACTCTACTATGTAGAATGAGTTGATGCAATGGGCAAGCCTTCATAACTGATCTCACTGTACTCAGTAGAATGAGCTGATGCAATTTGACTGGAAGGAGTGTCCAATGTCATATTTATAGTAGAGGCAGGAAACTCAAAAGTCACCAAGCTTTAAGACCACAACAATAGTTGGGCGGGTAGGTGGGGATACAAAATCAGAAAAGAAGTAAGGACTGAATTCACTAAGCCTAAAAAAACAGTTGCATGGTTTAAACAGATCTGCAGAAAATATTGTTTTAGTTAATAAGAAGTGCAGAAAACAGTTTAAAATATGCACTTATCTTCTGTAGTCTCACAGCAGCTTTTGTAAAACAGCAGAGCAAGGGCAAAAGGCTTAACTCACTGCAGCTTTGAGTAAACAAGCTGGCACACAAGTAACTTCCTTTTCTGGTTACTAAAATTGCATTACATTGTACTTGATAACCTTCCATAGGCATAGTTTCCGGTGTGGTTTACATAGCAGAGGGTTGCCTGGCATAAGCAGGCTTTGCAGATGTAACTTTACTGTCACTAATTAGACAATACTAAGCTATATGTCTTTTTCTAGTGAACTTAAATTATTTCAACTTATAGTACATTTTGTTTGTTTGCATGTTGGTAGATCCAGATATCTACAGAAGATTTAGTTTTAGATTTTAGTGCACGGAATTCAGTCTTACAGATTTCAGTTAACAGCAATTCTTGTACAAGGACAACTAACTGTTCAGAGTATGACGAGAGTTGCTGTAGGCTACCTACATATAACTCAAAAAAAGAGATACAGGTGCTTTTGAGAGCCAAGCTCCAACAATAATATACCAAGAAAAGCACCAAAAGCCACAATGAGTGGAATAAAATAAAAAGTTTTAATAATCCCAAAGAGGTACACAACAACCACAATGCACTAAACCCTTAACTGCTTCACCACGTTTTTCATTCCAAATGGAACTTCATCAGATGCAAAACACTTAATTACAATCAGTTACCCCTTTATATACACATTTTAAAAAACAAATGAACCAATCCCATTCCTGCCTCACAAATACTAATAAATATTCATATAGACATACTGACCAAAATAAAATAAACCATTTACTTTAATCCAACTGACAATAAAAATAATATATATCAATAAGTTATACAATCCATAAAATTCTTTCCACATATTTAATGACCTGATGAAACATAAATTAAAAAACAATATTAAAAACTTAAATATCCCTATAAAATAAGAAATATAAGTCCCTAATGTTAAAAACTGTAATAACAATGCTGCCATGTAGTGGCTAAAACAATGTTTTTTTTTTCTTTTCTAAGCAAAAGGGCTGAACTAAGGAAACTATGAAACCTGAAATATCTCAATCAATTCCAACAATATAAAACTCTATGTAATAAACACGTTTGTATAAATTTAAATCCATAAGTGCAATTTCCATAAATTACCATAAATAAATATATATAAATATCAAAAATACACATTTATATATATATATATATATATATATATATATATATATATATGTATATAAACACAAAACATACATAGACATTTAATTGATCTAACCATTTCATCATGTATTTTAAACCCCATAAAAATATACATCATAGCTTAGCTGATCTAACCTTCAAAATGCGCACAAGGGACACATTTTCATTCAAACCTGCTGGTCTGCAGGCATTCAATACCAACTGCCAGTACAACTCTCTAACTTCAATTTTGTTTTCCCAATCTCCTCCTCTTATGTCATAGGGAATATGCTTTAAAGCAAAGAACTTAAAAACAGCTTCTTTACAATTTCTAGTATGCTTATATAAAGCATTATTACCATCTAACCTACAGATATCATACATATGTTCATATATCCTCCTCTTTAATGCCCTCTCCATTTTCCAACATAAAAGGAGGGGCATTTCACACAAAAAGCTACATAAACTACTCCTTTAGTATCACAATTAACAAAATGTTCACTGGTAAGCAATCTATCCTTACTTACCAGGTATGAATTTTCCCCATTGTGTAAATGGCAACATTGTGCACACTTTCCACATTTATATGTCCCATTTTTCTTACCATTTTCATTCCTGTACCTACTATGCTTTTCCAAGATATCTTCAACATTTCTTTCCTATAATTAAAGATAATTGGTTGCTGAAATATTTTAGTAAGGTCAGAAAAGTTGGAAAACAGATTCCAATTCCTTTGAATTATTTCCTTAATCAACCCTGAATCACTATTAAAATCTAATATAAAAGCCCCCTTAAATCTATCTTTGTCCTCTTTGTCATTACCACTGACAACTTGTGTCCTTGTCATATCACTCTGATTGACACCTAAAATAGGACTAAACCTGTCCACCCTTCCATCCTTTACTTCTCTCTACCTTCCCCTACCTCTTCTTCTACCATTTTTCAGGATATTTCCTCTCTGAAAACATTTGCTATAATTTAGCACATTCATTTTCAAAATCTTCCATCTTAGTGGTCATCCTAGATATTCTAATAAACTGCCCTTTTACTAAATTTATTTTCTGTTTGTAAGGATGAGAACTTGTGAAATATAAGTCAGAATTGGAAAATGTTGGTTTCCTGTATACTCTAGACTCAAATGCCATGTTATCATAGTCTTTGTATATAGTAACATCTAGATAGTTTAACTCTTCCTTGGAAATGTTATAAGTGAATTTAAGAAAATATGTGGTTCCATAAATATACTGAATAAACTCAGTTAATTTTTCATCACTCTCAATCCAAAAGAAACATAGGTCATCAAGGTATCTTTTATAAAGGCACCAACAATCCTTAAAACTAGAGTTGAGGAGAAACTTTTTTCTCCCAAATATTTAAAACAATGTTTGCATAGCTGGGTGCACGACATGCCCCCATAGCTACGCCCTTTATTTGTTTGAAAAATTCCCCCTCAAAACTTACAAAGTTGTTGTTAAGTATTAGCTCCAATAATTCCATGATGACCCTAATTTCTTTCCAATGGAATTTTTTAACCTCTAACAAGGCCTCTAAGAACCACTCCATGCCTACCTGATGAGGAATAACAGAAAACAAATCTATAATATCTACAGTCTGAAAAGTAATGTTCTGTTTAAAACTATCAGGTTTAATATTTCCCAGGAATCTTTAAGAAACCCTTCTTGTTCCATCCATACTTCTTTAATTTTACAGCCTACAAACTTAGCTAAAGAATGTGTCTTAGAACTATTGGCTGAAACTATTGGCCTCAAAGGGGGATCACTAATATTTTTATGCACTTTAACTAACCCAAAAATGTTAGGAATCAATGGTTTCTCTATAACAAGAAAATTAAAGGTGATCAATTAAACCATCATGGAGTAACTCCCTTAATGCAAAATCAATTTTGGAATTAAGTGATACTCTATTGTTTCTCTCTTCATCCCCTAAAATATTTTCCATTTTAGCCACATAGGTGATGTGGTCCATAATCACCATACCTCCACCTTTACCTGGTCTCATCACCCTAATATTTTTATTCTCACTTAATTCCTTCAACAACTGGTTCTCCTGCCTTGTTAAGTTAGGGTAAGATCTAGATTTACCCTAACTTAACAAGCTTGCTTCTAAGTTCCATTTCCACTACTTTTTCAAAATTCTTTAGCTCTGGATGTATTACTGGGTTATAAGTGCTTTTCTTCCTAAGTTCCATAGCAACTTCATTTTTGTTCCTATTTCTATCATAAAGCAGCTCAAAGTTCTTTTTCCTTATAAATAATTTTAAATCAACCAATACTTTACTTATATCACTATTTTTTCTTGGAACAAATTTCAGTCCTTTCATAAACAGGTGAAAATAACTTTCATCTATGTCCAGGCCACTATAGTTAAATATGTTAAAATTATGATAAGTACTAACATATTCATGATGTTGGATATTGTCACTATCTACACAGCCAACCTATACTTCACAACTATTTATCTCCCTCCATACATATAAATTATTATGGATTGAACATTTAAATGTACCACAGCCAGAATTTCTAAAGCATTGTTTACATAATTTGCACCAGGTTCTAACAACAGTTTAAGAATCTGCATTAAATCTGACATAATCAGTTTATGTACATTGAACACCCAGCTGTGGAATTTACATGCTGAGTCTGATGTGAACCAGGAGCTCTGGACACAATTGCTTTCTTTTGTTTTTGGTAACTGTGTACTTCAGAGTACACCAAGTCATCAGATGATATACTAACATTCTGACCTGGCAAGCCTGGGCCAGTTCTCCTTCTCTGTATACCTCTCAAACACTATCTAGTAGGCCTTCACATTGACATCCAAACCAAGCTTTTTATAGGATTACTGTTAATCAAAATTCCCAGTGCAGTCTAGAAATTGTCTGATAACAATGGCTAAACTTGTGAGTTGTTCTTGCAAACTGACCAAATGTTGGTCAAACGTGGCTAGCTTTTCTTGTAAGGCTGTAATAGCACCAACAAGTCTTAGTAATCATTGGTTAGTAGCTGCAGTAACAGCTGCACAATTTTCTGCCAGTTCACTCAGGGGCTCATCAGTGGCTGTGACAGAATTCATTAATGCTTTACTTCCTCCACTTTGGACACTGCAGCTGCAGCCGGGTCTATATTATCATATCGCATGCTCAGAAGAGCGAATGACAGATAATCGACCCCATATAAGTGAAAGCTTACAACGTCGAAACTTCAGAACAGCGATTATTTTCCAATGGAAAGCAATCGCTGTTCCGAAAAAAAAAACAAAAAAACAGTAAAACATTATTTAATGTGGGGGTGGGCTTTGCCCCCCACCCCCCCCGACTTGAGGGGCTGTGCCCCCACACCCTATATATATATATATATATATATATATATATATATATATATATATATATATATATATATATATATATATATATACACACACACACACACACACACACACACACACACACACACACACACACACACACACACACACACACACACACACATTTATAAAAATATATGTATAGACAGATACATATAGATATACATGAAACACTAAAGACAAGTGTCATCAATACTTTTTCTCAGAATACAGTAAGTAATAATAGGGACAAGTATAAACAGTACTTAATAGCAAAATAGCAAAATCTGAATAAATGAATAAATGTTTAATTTAATTACATTAAACACATTGCAGTGATTTCAAAGCACTTATGAGTTGTTCTTGTCTCAATTTTTCTTTTTCTGTCTTTTGTTTTTCTACTAATGCAGATATCATGGGGGAGATCAACTGCATGACTCTCAGGGGAGGGACTGCTCACCATCTTTTTTGCTTGTTTAGGGTCCTCTCTCTGTTTTCCATGGACATCTTCACAGGATAGTTGCAGTGGCTGCACCCTTATGAGCCATGTAGTGCTTGACAGCCTGGTAAGTTGTGAACACAATGTACTTCAGGGCCTTGTTGAGGCAGCAGCTGAGAAGACAGTGGAGAAGCAGCTATGACCCATTCATTGCCTTCTTCAGGGGGTGTTAAACTCACTGACACAGTTAGCTCATACTATTGTGCCACTAAAGGTCTACCCCCACAAAATCAGGATCCAACCTCAAGGGCAATCAAAGGGGTGAGAATTGAGGTCCTCTAAACCATGGTGGTACCTGCACATCACACCTCTGCCACCTTGATTTTGCTTCTGTCTACCATTTGTATATCTTGTCACCACTCCCATCAGCCTATCATAGTCTTCCTGTCTGCCTTGCCTTTATTTTATGTTTATATGTCTTTTTTCATTCTTCCCTAAACCTCTCTCCTAAACCCTCTACCCTTACCTTTTCCCAAAATTGGAAAAAAAGGTTCTATCCTCCACAAAAATATAGTGCCCATCCTCTCCACCTCATCTAGTACAAGCCTCTTGATGTCTTCCTTCTGTGTGTCCCTTGCCTTATCTCTCCTTCTTTCCATTTTTCCTATCCTACCCATTTCCAACCTTATAAAAGCCCAGTCAAGGTGTCCATATATGGGCACCCTTTACAGTAAATAGATAAAACCTTATAGCAGATTGCATTAGTTGCAGGACAGCAGTGCTCAGTGCAGATTATCATAGAAGATCTTGAGAAATCTATGCAAGCTCACGCACTCACAGAGATATAGTGAGATATAGTGAAAATAAGCAAAAGCTTTTGTGACTTTTTGCACATATGACCTCTACTGCACAAGTAAATAGAGTAAGTTTTACCCATTTTGTGCCAGTACAAATGTGCAAAGCTGCTGTGAGAGCTTTGTCACAGGGCTAACGTTTTAGTACATTAGCTCCATTTCTCTGTTCATAGCTGATTTACATATAAGATCAATGCCATTTTCTATCAATTGCCATTGCCCATAAGTGACTTTCGGGACTATGAATACCACCCATATAACTTAAATTAGAATGATAATAACAACAGTGAAGAACTGATTCTAAAATCCATAGGTTTAATGGTTCCCTATTAGAAGACCAAAGACGCATTCTTTCGAATGTATCTTGGTCGAACTCAAAAGCCTGAAATAGCAAAATATTGAAGCGGCTTTTAAGCAAATTCTTATCCTGGGAAAGAATTTGCTTGGCCGCTTTGTTACTTTGCCATTTTCAGCACTGTAGTGTGGTCTCGGAGTTGGCATATTTAAGTAGAAGGGGTGGGGTCGAAGCCCCCCACTTAATGTAATGTTTAAAGTGTTTTTTTTTTGTTTGTTTTGTTTTTTTTTTGTTTTTGGAACAGTGATTTTTTTTCCCTAGGAAAAAATCTTTCTGACAATTTGAAATTGTAATCTTTTGCTTACATAGGGTTGATTAAACACCGTTCACTTTTTAAGCATTTGGTGATCTAATATAGACCCGGTTTAACAACAGCCATTACTTTCTGGAGTGTTTTTATGTGGAAATAATTTTATTACTCCTTATAAAATCAATAACATGTACAAATCTTCAGAGTTTCTCTAGCATAACTGCATTTCATTTATTGTATGTACATTTTAAAACTTTAACCTTCAACTTTTTTTTCTGTTGAATAAAACTTCCTATTTTATAATTGGAGCTTTTTTCCTTGGGCCTCCACGGAAAGAAGTTACTACAGCACAATTGGATTATCCTGGCCAATAAAAGCAAAAATACAATGTTACATGAAGGAGATGTAAATAAATAAAACAGACTAACATCATATTTTCTTAAACGTGAAAAAAATAATAAGTGCTAGAAGAACTCCAGTCTCGTTTAAAGAGGTGAGTTCTGAAAGATAAATAATAGATTTTTTGATACTGACAAATGCACCATTGCCTGCTTGTATATACTCCTCACAATATCCTTTGGTTTCGGCTTCACAAGTAATACCAAGGAAAGGAACTTTGATGAATAAGAAGAGTGAATCATCATGTGGATTTAGTGAATTTATAAAACTAGCTGCTGTCACATGTCAAAAAGAAATGAGCAGCATAACTTTGAGAACTCATGGTAAAAAAACTCAATTTTAGATATCTGAAAATTTGAAATTATTGCTGGAGAAATATAGGTAATTGTCAACTAAACGTTCTCCAGGAAAATCTATAATACAAATGTGAATTAACTCTTTACATGTTATTCATTGTTTTATAAATAGTGTAAATGGTCGTGTTTGTTTTGTTATATTACAAATAAAAATGGTAACAAATTAAGCCCGTTTGTTCTACAGAGAATAACATTGCTTCTCCCTGCTGTCCATAACTCACAACTATCTCTGATTTTACAGAAAATCCCTTATTTTGTCTCAAATTTTTGCCTTGTTCCTTGTAATATTTTTGACTTGCTAGTAAATCACTGAAGATTACAATCAGTAATGCCAGACATTAGAGATTCATACTTTTAACTGCTCAGAAAAATGCACATTGGTGCAAAACCTGTTATTCTATTAAATTTTAAATTGTATAAGAATGCAAATTAAAGACTGTTCATGATGTTGATCCCCCACCCATTCTTTCTAAACTTGTTCTGAATTCCTAAACAAAAAAGTTGGCAGGTGTGCTTTTGCCTGACAACTCTTGAGTGCTGTACTGTCTTGCAAAGCTAGTAAAATATTTTCCCGCCTACACTTTCCCTGTCTTTCTGTATGAACTTCGAAAGAATTATAATCAGATCACTGACCATAAAACTCCATAATGTGTTCTCAACATACATGCCAAGATTAACCTCTAGCACTTTGCTCTTGTGGTAAATTTCTTGACATCTATGTTTTAAACACATAATAAGTTGGCTATGACTGGAGAACTGATCATAATCCTCTATGTTATGAAAATGCCTCACATTAATGATAATCTAGATTAATAATATTCGGCTGAAGCCCTTCAGCAGGCACCTTGTCAAGGTAGTTAATTTATGTTTTGTCGTAATGTTACACGCTCAAGCAATCATTTTTGTGTTTTACTTTAGGAGGACTGGGATAGTCCACTTAGTGCCCTGGTCTGTGTGATTTGGGAAATACATAATAAACTGTACATCAGGGACTTTGTTTCCTTGTTATTGAATTGCATGTGGGAGTTCTTTTTGCTGTGCTTTCACATTAGGAAGTCATGGATCATCCATCTTGTGGCAGAAGGTATTTCCATGGTCTCTATGAGTTGGGAGGCACTTCAGGAGACTTCAAATTGTGGTCATTTATTGCACAGAGGGCATAGAAGACATTTTTTATCTTTCTTCTATGTGCTATAAATTAAGTGCAGTTGTGCAGCTCTGTGCTCACTTCCACAAAACTCAGCAGTGCTTGGCAACCTTGCCTTAAGTATTTCTACAGCATCCACAGCGATCCAGGCTAAGATAAGCTACTTTAATCGATATTTTGCACCTGTACTTACTGTTTGACTACATAAAGCATTTAATTAATTTCTGTGACAGAAAAAGCACTCTTTGTCTGTTGGTCTTTTGAATTGTTTGGTTTCTAAATGACCTCACAGAATGACACTCTAGCCAGGGACTTAGTTGATTGTTGAATTGCATTTGAGTCCTTTTTGCTATATTTTGAAATTAGGAACTTCAAGATCATCCATCTTATCACAGAAGGTGCTTGCCTGGTCTCTGAGTTGGGAAGCACTCCAGGAGAGCTGAAAGTGTAGCAATTAATTTGGCAGAGGTCAAAGGAGTCAGTTTGTACATTTCTTTCTGTTTGGAATAAATTTGGTGCATTTGTGCAGAGCTGCTCACTGTGCAGTGACAGCTGGCAGTGCCCTGTAGAGAAGCAAACACTTAGCAACATTTACCTATAAAACAGTATTAGGACTGTAACCTGTAACACAGTGAAGCACTGCACTGAGTTAAGATTAGAGACACTACTTGTCACTTTAAACAGCACTAATACCATATTCTAGCTCTAGCTAACATCTGCCCTTAACCCTAGAAACCACCATGGGAAGATTCTATAAAACCCAGTCCTTAAACTATAATAGACCACCCTAATACAGGTCTGGACAACATGGATATACAATTTCCAACTGTTTCTGTGGGCAGCTTGGTAAATACTGGCATCCTTAGACATGCACTGATTTTCTCATGTTTTGAGACAACTATTTAGTCCTTAAACTAACACAGTAAGCAAGAGCTGCACATACACAACTTCCTTGGACGCAAAAATGTTGTTCAGAAAAAGGTTGTCAAGAACTCACACTCTACATCCTCCACACATGCTACTCATCTCATAGACACACACGCACACACACACACACACACACACACACACACACACACACACACACACACACACACACACACACATACACACACACACACACACACACCCACAGACCATCTTATGCTGAGGCACTTAAAAGGAACCTTCCCAAACCTCAAAGATCTCCTAAGCCTACAAATGTCAATGCCTATCCCCAGCAATTCCTAAACCACATACCAAAAGCAACAACAAGCACCACACATAAGCCTACATCCAATTGTCCCCAAGACTGAAGCTCATAAGGCAAGCAAACACTTTACCTAGGACAATTGTCATCGGGCGTTCCATTGTACTACACGCAGATGCCTCAATCAACATGCTAGACAAGAGAAGATAATGATCAGCTGTTTATGTGGAGTCAGGATCTGCAGTACCACTCAAACATTCAAGTCACTGCACCAGAGGTACAAATATGAATCTATCATAGTCCGTGTGGGTAAAAATGACTGGAGGTATACCTCACCAGACCATGTAAAAGGAGACATTATGGAGCCCTCTGAATATGTGACACAGACAGGTATGACCCTTGCATTGAGCAGCATTCTACCTTTGCCAAGGATGATGCCACAGTGTGAACATAAAATTGATTGATTTTAAAAATAGGCTTAGTTTCTGGTGTCATTCCCGGGAGATTCAATATCTGTCAACATGGGAGGACATGGTTAACAGACCATGTTGCTTTGCAAAGGATGGACTGCACCTGTCCACACCACTGGGCTTTCAAATATTAGCTAAAACTTTACCCACTCCCTTATAGCTTTCTTGAAGCAATGCCAAAATGAAAAACCTTCTAACTAAAAAAAAACTCAAAGAAACCTTAATGTCTTACTGCTCATTGTTAGGAGCCACAATAAGAAATTCTACAACCTACAAGCTTTGCTCACTCTGGAGAATATAGACATCTGCGCCATTATCAAAACTTGGTTTAAAGCCAGAGAAATTACTCTGAAGATGAAAGGCTACAGTGCTTTCCACACATATAGATCAACAGCAGCACAGATAGGGTCTAAAACCTGAGGTATCTTGACCAACATCAGCAACAAATATAACTCCAGGTTGGTTAAACAGGGTGATGCCCTGAAGTTCATCCATATGCAAGTCACCATAGATAAAGTCTTTTACCATTTCCTAGATAACTATAGGTCAGCAGCTATGCCCCAAGAATCTCATAACTCATAGCATTTCTTCCTGGAGACACTCAGCATCCCACCAAATACACTACTCATGGGTGACTATAGCTATCCCTCTATAGACTGGGAAACATACACTGCCTCAAACTCATTAGCACAACATTTCATGTACTTTATTAACAGAAACCCTGGAATAGATAATGTATTTTCCAACCAGAGGTTCAAACATACTGGACCTAGTACTCATTAACATTTGGCAGCTCTGCACTCCCCCCCCCCCCCCTCCCCATGTTACATTCTCACTGGAGAGGTCAGATCACTAAGCTGTCTACTTTGAAATAAAAATCAACTCAGAAAACACAACTAAACCTGCAGTAGTTAGGAACTATTCTAAAGCTAACGTCATCCTACTGAGTGACAGTATTTCAAAATTCAATACCCGTCTGAACCCAGTCTATGCAGACTTGTTCAAAGAATCCCCATATAAACATGTACAAGCATATAAATAAGTGCAAAGAGGCTGCTGTACCTACCAGAAATAAGCCTATATAAACACCAAAAGCAAACCATACTGGTGGAATCCCAACCTTAACAAGGCATACAACAAAAGGGAAAAAGTCATGGCTAAAATCAGAAAGAGTTACTCTCATGAAGACAATAATTAACTGGTTAAACTGAACAAGAAACTAAGAAGATTAATTAAGTCCAACAAGGCCAGTTACAAGGTCAGGATAACATCTCAGGCTAAGGACAACCACAATGCCTTCTATAGTTATGTCCAAAACCTTAAAGGTACCACACAGCAGTGTACTGAATTGGTTGTAAATGGCACCACCTTCACTAAGCACAGAGACATAGTAAATCTGTTGGCTGGCAAATTCAAGTCAAACTTCACCTCCATTGCCCCTCTACCCCTTAAGAAACACTTCTACCATATCCCTCCAACTATCAGCACAAAGTAGTTCTTGCTAGTGATTGCCAAGGCTAAAAACATTGCCTCAAGAGGCCCTGAAAATATTCTTGATTGCTTCCTAAATAGCTTAAGCATGACCTTTCAGGACCACTTGAGGCACTTCTAAAAACTAGCCTCAGAACCATTTACCTACCAAGTGAAAGGAAGTCTGCAACAGTCATCACTCTTCACAAGGGTGGTCCATCAACTGACCCTAGAAACTACAGAGGCAAGTCTAATATGCAAAGTGATGAAATCAATGATCATGGAAATGGTCAATAAGGACATTGACAACCTACAGATTCTGGACTCATCCACATTGTCAAGAGAAGAATTTGCCTACTAAACCTGGTATACTTTTTGAGAAGGTCACCAAGGCAATAAATGACTGGAAGACTGTGCATACCACCTATTTTGACTTGGCTAAGGAGTTTGATATGATCGCCCACTCAGGTATTGTTCATAAACTCAGCAAACTAGGCATGAATCCCTATAGGGAAATTTGGCCATGGCATCAGGAACTTCCCCTAACCTTTTTGGAGAGTGCACCGTTGTTTTGCTGCTACACTTCGGGTTTCCATTCCAGGTACAAAAGCGGCTCAGAGAAACTGGAAGTGAGACTGAGGCAGTGCGAATGTGTAATGGTGACTGGAAAAAAGAAGAGGAGTGTATGCAAGAAAGAGTTGATCTGAGAGCTGTTGTTCAAATAATGAGATTGTGGTTGAAGGATCAGTTGAGTTGTTGATGAAGAAGGAAATGGCTGGAGTAAAGGAAATGATGGTGTGAAGGTAATTAAACCTTTGCAAGATTCTGAGTACTTGTTTCAAAAAGATTTGTTTTCTGGGTCAAAGTCAAAGTGTATTAAAACCCTCCAATCAGAAGAGTTGCAGGATGTTTATCTTAAAGAACTGATTATACAGAGTGAACCGGAAAGTAAAGTGGTGGCATCATGGAGTGACATTAAGGCCAAGCTTCAGGAAGAGGAGATGAGAGAAATTACAGAAGTGAGAAAATCATATGCATCTATGGCAAATGAAGAAAAGGAGAAAATAAGAGAGGGAGGGGGGGATAGAGGTTGTAAAGAAGAAGTTTGTTGTCTGGCTCAGAAGTAAGAAAGAAAAAGAACTCAAAAGGGGTCTATATCAGAACATCGAAGTTTTAAAACTTCGAATGTTCAAATATCGACCTGTTTTGAGTGAACGTGAAAAATAGCGAAGCTGCAGAACACCAAATTATTTCGTAGGGAAAGAAATGGGTTGGCCGGTTCTGTGGCTTCGCTATTTTCAGCACTGTGGTGGAAAGTTACTGGTCGGGTTCAGGTAATTGTGCGATTGTGTGGTCGTTAGGGTTAGGGGGGTGGGTTAGGTGAGTTAGGGTTAGGGTGCAGGTTAGGTGAGTTAGGGTTAGGGCACACCGGCACGGGTTAGGTGAATTAGGTTTAGGGGCAGGTTAAGTAAGTTAGGGTGCGGGTTAGGTGAGTGTGTGATTGTGACTAATGTTAGGGTTAGGGTTTAGGTTAAGGTAAATGGATAGATAGTAGTGTATGTAGAGTTTAGTGTAGGGTTAGTTGTAGGATTATAGGTGTATGTGTGTGGATTGATGTTTTTTAGGTGTGGTTGTGTTGTGTGTATGTGTTTTGGAATAGCAAATTTTTTCCCAAGGAAAAAAATTGCTGTTCTGAATGACCGGTATTATGTGGTTTAGATATTTTAGGTTTGATGAAATAGCATTCACTATTTCTATCTTTCGATAACGTGATATAAACGCCTCAAAAGATATAAGGTATGGGACATAGTTATTACACCTTTGGGAATATCACCTAATGAGGTAAGAGGTTTTATTAATCTTAATACTGAGACTTATTGTTACATTAAATTTGAAATTGAACAATATATGGAATGTTTTTTTAGAGAAATTTGAAAAAAAGAAAGACTGTAGTCTGTGGGACTCTTATGTGATCCATACTTTGAACAGAGAGGCTAAAATAAGAACTGCTGTAACATTTCAAAATGAAGTGGATATGGAAGCATTGAAAGACTGTTTAAAAGCTATTTATAAAGAAGTGTTGGACATTATGAAAATAAATGATGATAGAGGTTTATGGACTGGGGGTTGGGATTGTGAGATAATGTTGAAGATGGAAATTAATAATATTGTGCATATTCAGAGTCTAATAAATGTTGAAGGAAATTGAGGTTATGAAAGCTATAAGGAACAGCCAAAAATGTGCTCTTTTCATACAAAGAATTACCATTTATTAAGAAATTGTAATAAGAGAAGACATTTTGTTTGTGAGGAAGTGGGACATGAAGAAAGAAACAAGATTCGATGTGTAAAAAATGTGGGAAAATGGGGCATGATTTAATTAATTCTGATGAACACTTACATGTTGAGCAAAAAGAGCAGTTACAAGAAAATGTATATGATATAAAAACAATGTATATCATGAAAAAATATCATGCAAAAGGAAAACAAAAATATGATGTATAAAGAAAATGAAAAAGTGAGGAATCAATACTGGAAACAAGTGCATAGGAATATAGCAGATGGAAAATAGTAAGAGGTAAAAAAATTAAATAAGGAAAAGGGTGAATGATCTTAAAAGAAAAATTGAAACAGTGATTATGAAATTAAATTAAAAAAAGGTAAGGGGTAAGAAGGAAAATATAATACATTTGGAAGAACCTGAGAATCTTATCAATTAAAGTTAATAGTATAAAAAATATTAAAAGAAGGTTAGGTATTGTGGAATGCTGTATGTTACTTGATATGCATTTAATTATTCTAGAAGATGCGAGAATCTTGATGAAAGAAGAAATTAAACTGATAGGAAATTTATGACCTGGGGCATTGTATGGAATACAGGAAAAGATACATGTTCAAGGATTGATGTGTTGTGTAATGAAATAGTTAATGTCCTAGGTTATACTTTAGTTGAGTTAGGTAGAATAATATTGTTAGATATAAGGTATAAGAATGATGTGTATAGAATCATTGCAATATATGCACATGTCACTAAAAAAGGAAGTGAGAAAATGTTTTAAAAATATTAAATTATGTAGGAATGAATATAGAAATAATATTGCTAGGAGAATTTAATTGTGACTTAAGGGAAAGAAAGAAAAAAGGGAATGATGTTAAGACAGTATATGAAATAATAAAAAGTGGAAAGCCATACATGCGGGATAATATACATTGGACTTATAAAATTATTAAACAGAAATAGATTAATACTTTGAACAGGAAACAGGTTTTTAGACCATTTGACTATAAAGATATTTAAAGGATTGAAATGATCAGTTGTGGAAAGAATATGTAAAAATGAGACTATTTTATGAAATTTGGACTGATGGTAGTAATGTTTTAAAGAAAAATATAAAAAATAGTTTTTTTTAGAATGTCAAAAGATGAAAAGAGAAAGAAAAACAAAAATATAGGTTGCTAAGTCAGACAGTATTTAGAGAAATATTAAATAATAATGATTTTTATGGAAGGGAGAGATAATGTTGAAGATGGAAATGAATAACATTGTATATAAGAGTGTAATAATTGAAGTAAATTTACATGAAAGATATAAGGAAAAAAAATGTGCTCAGTATTTGAGTAAAATGGTGAGAGAAAATGAGCGGATAATAAGAGATGTGGAAAATAATGAAGGAGAAAACATGAATATGCAAGAAATGTGAAAATGGGGCATGATTTAATCAGTATTCTGATGAACACTTACATGTTGAGCAAAAGAGCAGTTACAAGAAAATGTATATGATATAAAAATAATGCAGAGAATGAGATTATGGAAAAATATAAATATAGGAGACCTTGATAAAATATTAAAAGATTTATACATGAAGAGAAGAAAGCTATGAGAATAGATGGAATTCAGTATTATATGTATTATAACATGAAATACTGGCTTATATGGAGCAGAAAAATGAATGAATAGTTAGAAAAAAAGATGAATAAAAAGAGATATTGAGGGCCATGAAATTTAAATGGAAGAAGAGGAAGGAAGATATAAGTAATTGGAAACCAATAGTGTTAAATAATACAGATTATAAAATATTTATGAGAATAATAGGGAAAAGATTACGAAAAGGTGTGGGTAGACTGATGGAGTCTATGATTTTTAGAAAAAAGGGAAAGGGAGTCTTGATTATCGTGATATTAAGAGAGGCAATAGATGGCATTATAAATAAAAAAGTGGAAACTAATGTATTGGTTGGAGATGTGAATAAAGCATTTGATAAAATACAATATGAGGAATCACGGCGTATATTAAGAGGGTCTATATTAGAACACCAAATGTGCAAAATGTTGAGTGTTCTAATATCGACCTGCCTTCAGAGAACGCTGAAAATATTGAAGAAACAGAAAACCAAATTTTTTCTTAGGGAACGAATTTGGTTGTCCATTTCTGTTGCTTTGGTATTTCCAGCGCTGTGGTGGAAAGTTACAGGTCAGATTTAGGTAAGTGTGCAATTGTATGGATGTGAGGGTTAGGGCGGGTTAGGTGAGTTAGGGTTATGGCGTGGGTCAGGTAAGTGTGCGATTGTGTGGCCATGAGGGTTAGGGCAGGGTAGGTGAGTTAGGGTTAGGGCGCAGTTGAGGTGACTGTACGATAGTGATGGACCTTAGGGTTAGGGTTTGGGTTAAGGTAAGTGGATAATTAGTGGTGTATGTATAGTTTATTGTAGGGTTAGGTATAAGAGTTTAGGTGTATGTGTGTGGATTGCTGTTTGTTTGGTGTGCTTGTGTTGTGTGTATGTGTTTTGGAACAGCAATTTTTTTCCCTAGGAAAAAATTTGCTGTTCTGAATGTTCGATGTTTTAAATTTTTGATTCATAGGGTTCGATATTAGAACACTCAACATTTTGAATGTTCAGTGTTCTAATATAGACGCTATTAAGAGATTATAATGTAAGATAAAATAATTCCTGGATTACTGATGTATTCAACTGGAACCAGCAGAAAAAATATAAATGGACTTCATCGATGAAGTCCATATGTACTTGGATGAAAGTGCTTAACAACTGCTGGTTTTTATACAATAAAATAAGAGAGCTGTTTATATTCTTCTTCTGGTTCCAGTTGAATTTTGCATCAGATTATAATGTAAGTGATAAAGTAATAAAGGATATAAGATCAGTATATTAGAATAATATTATTAAAAACATCCTAAATGGATGGATAATCAAAAAAATAAGATTAGACTGTGGGATAAGACAAGGTTGTCCAACAAGCAGTTATCTTAAATGTGTTAGTTATGAATGTGATTGTAAACACAATGAACAGAAAGTTGAAACTGGTGAGGTATAGTATAAGAGAGGGAATATATGTTCCAGTTATTCTTACTTAGGCAGAAAATATAGTTTTAATTATTAAGAATAAGAAATGAATAGGACAAGGAATTAGGAAACTAAATAAGTACTTAAATATGCTTGGTCTTAGGATTAATAAAGATGAAAGTAAATGGATCAGACTTTGGAGTGAATTAGAAGGCATTCACTTTAATGATGAAAAGGTAGATATTCTAGGAATAACATTTGGGGTTAATATGAAGAAGGAAACACAATAGATGAGATTGATTCATAAGCTGAAAGAGTCATTTATATTTTGGAAATCATATAGATTATCATATAAGAAAAAGGTATATTTAATAAACTCTTTTCTGTTAGGTAAGATTGCCTATTTGGCAAGCATATAAATGATCCCATCTAAGTATGAAACAGAAATGTTATTGATTATATTTTCATTTATATGGGGTTCAAAACTAAATCCTGTGAAGAGAGGAATTCTGTATGTTCAGGAAGAAGGAGGACTAGGGTTAATAAATCCTATAGTCCATGCAGCCTCACTGAATTTGTATAAGGTGTTGCTGGGATTAAAAGAAGACAATAGAGGCATAGTAAATGATATACTGAAAAGCAAGTATAAGGATGTCTGGGAAAGTTTAAGATGTGGGAAAAGATATAGAAGAATAATATAAATAATGAGATTAAAGAATATAAAAATACGATTAAGGAAATTAAAAATAGAAAATGTAGAAAAGAATAGAAAAGAATAGTATGAAACTGTAATGAGGGAATGCTATTTTATTTATCCTTGAAAAAAAAAACTTAAATAATGAAAATAAGAAATACAGTTAAAACAAGGCTTACATGGAGCAGAAAAATGTGTGAATGCAAAGATTTTATATGGAGATTGATGATATGTAAACTGCCCATTAAGCAAATATGCCCTATAAAAGGATTCACGAGAGGCTAATTACCTATTGTGGAGAATTTGAGATGACAGAACATGCTTTCTTGAATTGCATGAGATTAAGAGAATTGTGGGAAAAAGCATGTAAAATGAATATATTGGATGGTTTTAAAACTGTGAAACATATAAACATGACTATGATAGAATATGCATATTATGGCAACAAAAAACAAAGAAAGTGAATGAAATTGATAGAAAACTGTTTTATGTTTTATGGATGATATGGAATGAAAGATTTAATGAGTGAAAATATAATGGGAAATGGGTATGGTCTGAAATTTTGAAGAAGATACATTTTTAGTTGTGGAAAAAAGAGTGGTGGAGAAATGATTGAAATATACAAAGTTATATAATGCTGCAATGTCAGATGTTATCAATTGTAAATAATGTACCCACAACTCTCTAGACTGGAGGGTTGTAACAATACATACACAGGTTCTCAGTCCTCCTGAAAGAACTACTGCTGAAATAGCTCTTATAAACTGTTATAATCAATAAAGATTCTTAATCTTTTTACAAGTGAGAGGAACCTGTTTCACATTCACAATTCCTTCTTCTATTTCAGGTGTTGTGGCAGCTCAAAGAAGCATGTAGAAAAGCAGATGGAAGGACAGCAATATGGCTGTAAGGATTTGGAGATGTTAAACCAATAGGAGCCTTTGGAAGGCATGTTGAATCACAGAAGGCAGTCATGCCTTCTAAACAGTCCATTGATGTTTCAGGGGAGAAGCTGATCGTACCTTCATTGCAGTTATTTGATATAGTGTCAGTGAAGGAGAATGAGGAAAAGACAATCAGGTCTTCCAATCAAATACACGGAAACACAGACTGTGGTATAAGGAGAGAGAAGATAGTTCTGGCATGAATTCAGAAGAGCTATTTCAGCAGTAGTTCTTTCAGGAGGAGTGAGAACCTGTGTACGTATTGTTACAACCCTCCAGTCAAGAGAGTTGTGGGATGATTTATTGGAAAAACTTTGTGCAGAGATTAAGCCAGAAAATGATAAAGCCATACCATAGGCAAAGGTGATGGAAAGATTACAGAAAGAAGATGTTGGTAACATAGAAAAAGAAGAAATATATGCAGATAAGGTAAAGGAGAAAAGGGGTACAGATGAAGTATAACATGCAGAGGTAAGAAAACAGAAAATTACAGTAAGAGTTTATAGTAAAGAAGATAAAGGACTTGATATATCTGAGCCATGGGATAAACTGATTACTCCTTTGGGCACAAAAGGTAATGAAGTCAAAGCATGTATTCATATTAACAAAGAACATTTTTGTTACACTATTTTGGAGCCTGCACATATTATGGAGAAGTTTTGAGGGGAATATGAAAAAAAAGACTTATTTTCTTGGAACGATCATGTTATAAATGATTTTACTAGAGAAGCTAAAAACAAAATCCATTTACAGCTTAGGTCTTGAGCTGAAAAAGAGACTTTAAGACTTTATGTAAATACAGTATGTAAATATATATTGGACATTTCAAAAATATATGATAGCACAGGTCTGTGGGGATGGGATTTTTCTGTCATATTGAAAATCAATAATGATGAGATTAGACATATTCCAAGTGTTATTATTGTTTCTGGTAATATGGGAATAGTAAGATATTGGGGACAACCTAAAACTTATTTTCATTGTGATAAAGCAGATCATTTAATTAGCAGTTGTGTAAAAAGAAAATGTTATAACTGTTGGGAAATTGGGATGGTGAAAACATGTGTTTTTAAATGTTATAAATTTAATGAACCAGGGCACATGTGGATGGAAGAAAGATAATGAAGAGAAGGAAGGGAACATTATTAAAAAAGCAGAAGAACAGGAAATACTATGAGAAGATTTAGCTGTTGAAATTGATGATACTAGTTATCAACAAAAGACAGAAATTGTAGAACAAATGAGTATAACACATGACAAATTTAATAAAAAAATCAACTGGAACAGGGATGTGAAATCTGTGAAAAAGAAGATATACACTGGAATTTAGTAGAAAGAATGAAGAATTATATTGGTAAAAGTGTAAGAGGAAGAAAAAAATAAAAATCATTGAAGCAAATGTAAAAAAAAAGGAAAAGCATACATTTTAATAGTGGGTTCCTTATACTTCCAGAAAAGGAGCATAATAACTGTAGAGTAGTGAATATGAATGTAAACAGTTTCAAAAGTTTAACAAGAAGAATACGCATTTTAAAATGGTGTAAAAATGTGGATGTGGATATCATTGCACTAGCAAATATAAGATTTTTAACAAAAGAAGAAATATCACAGATGGGAATGTTATGAGAAAACAGGATTATTTGGAATTTTGAAAATGATACATGTTCAGAAATGCAATGCTATGTAATGCAATAATTAAAATATTGGATATGCCATTGGCTACAATGGGAAGGGTTGCAATTCTTGATATAGAAGTATATAGAATTATTGCTGTGTATGCCTGCACTACATTCAAGGAAAGAAAAGAAATATGTTCCAAAAAGAAAACATTTACAATACGTTAGTATTAAAAAAGAGAATGAGAGGAAGACAGTAGAGTCGTCCAGTCAAGTGACCTTGAGATTTTTTATTGCAATAGAAGAAAGAAGAACAAAAACAATGATATTAAAAATATTAGCAGTAATTGGGGAGAATTAAATATTTGGAAACTATTAAATGGACTTATAAGACAGGAGAAAATAAAAATGAAATAAAGTTTACATCCAGAAGTATTGATATCATTAAAAAGGATAATAGAAACAAGTTTCTCTAATCATTTAGCTATTTGGATAAAAACAATAGGAGAAAAAGGATATATACAAATAGGAAAAGGCATAAAATATTCAGTGAAAATGAATGGAGTGAAACAGGAAAGTTAAGATAAATTAACTTTGGGAAGATCACATGGAAATAAGAGGATTTTACACAGATTGGTCAGAATGGTGGCTAGCATTTAAAAATATATAAAAAATGTTATAAGACAATCAAATAGGCATTAAGAGGCTAATGAAGAGAAGATATATTAGTTTAAGTGAAGAATCATTTAAAAACTGAAAATGAATAATAGCATTCTATTACAGATAAGGGAATGTATGAGTTAAATAAAAAATATAAAATAAAACATTACACATATAAACACAAATATTTCTTCTAAGCTAAAAAAAATGAGGTGGCTCCCTATCTAAACCAGATTATCTTCTTCTTCTTTCGGCTGCTCCCATTAGGGGTTGCCACAGCAGATGAACTGTTTCCATTTCTTCCTGTCCTCTGCATCTTGCTCTGTCACACCAACCACCTGCATGTCCGCTCTCACCACATCCATAAACCTTATCTTAGGCCTTCCTCTTATCCTGTTACCTGGCAGCTTCATCCTTAGCATCTTTTTCCCAATATACTCTGCATCTCTCCTCAACACATGTCCAAACCAATGTAATCTTGCCTCTCTGGCTTTGTCTCCTAACCTTCCAACCTGGGCTGACCCTTTAATATACTTATTACTAATCCTGTCCATCCTCGTCACACCCATTGCAAATCTTAACATCTTCAACTCTGCCACGTCAAGCTCTGACTTCTGCCTTTTTTGTCAATGCCACTGTCTCCAACCCATATAACATAGCTGGTCTCACTACCCTCTTGTAGACCTTCGCTTTCACTCTTACTGGTACTAGTCTGTCACAAATCACTCCTGGCATTCTTCTCCACCCACTCCATCCTGCCTGTACTCTCTTCTTCACCTCTCTTCCACACTCACCATTACTCTGAACTGTTGATCCCAAGTATTTAAACTCATCCACCGTCACCACCTCTACTCCCTGCATCCTCACCATTCCTCTATCCTCCATCTCATTCACACGCATATATTCATTCATTTTCTCTCTAGAGCATATCTCCATCTCTCCAGGGTCTCCCCCACCTGTTCCCTACTCTCACTACAGATCACAATGTCATCTACAAACATCATAGTCCATGGGGACTCCTGTCTGATCTCGCCTGCCAACCTGTCCATCACCATTGCAAATAAGAAAGGGCTCAGAGCTGATCCTTGATGTAATCCCACTTCCACATTAAATGCATCTGTCACTCCCACTGCAGACCTCACCGCTGTCACACTACCCTTGTACATATCCTGTACCACTCTTACATACTTCTCTGACACTCCCGACATCCTCATAAATACCACAACTCTTCTCTAGGCACCCTGTCATATGCTTTCTCTAAATCCACAAAGACACAATGCAACTCCTTCTGACCTTCTCTGTACTTCTACATCAACATTCTCAGAGCAAACATTGCATCTGTAGTGCTCTTTCCTGGCATGAAACCATACTGCTGATCACTAATCATCACTTCCCTTCTTAACTTAGCTTCCACTACTCTTTCCCATAACTTCATACTGTGACTGACCAATTTAATCCCTCTGTAATTACTACAGCTCTGTACATCACCCCTATTCTTAAAAATCTGTACCAAAATATTTTTTCTCCATTCCTCTGGCATCTTCTCACTTTCCAAGTCTTCATTAAACAATCTAGTTAAAAACTCCACTGCCATTTCACCTAAACACCTCCATGCTTCCACAGGTATGTCATCTGGACCAACAGCTTTTCCGTTCTTCATCCTCTTCATAGCTATCCTTACTTCCTCCTTGATAATCCACTGCACTTCATGATTCACTATCCGCACATCATCCAACCTTCTGTCCCACTCATTCTCTTCATTCATCAACCCCCCAAAGTACTCTTTCCATGTGCTCAACACACTCTCCTCACTTGTGAGTACGTTTCCCTCATTATCCATTATCACCCTTACCTGCTGCACATCTTTACTAGCTCGGCCCCTCTGTCTAGCCAATCAGTACAGGTCCTTTTCTCCCTCCTTAATGTCCAACCTTTTATACAACTCATCATATGCCTTATCCGTAGCCTTCGTCACCTCTCTCTTTGCCATGCACCTCATCTCCTTATACTCTTGTCTACTTTCTTCATCTCTCTGATAATCCCACTTCTTCTTCGCCAGCGTCTTTCTCTGTATACTGTCCTGTACTTCTTCATTCCACCAGAGGTCTCCTTGTCCTCCTTCCTCTTTCCAGATGTCACACCAAGCACCTTTCTAGCCATCTCTCTTACTAGCTCTGCTGTAGTTACACAGATATTCGGTAACTCTTCACTGCCACCCAGTGCCTGTCTTAACTCTTCCCTGAACATCACCTCATAATTACCCTTTTTCAATTTCCACCATTTGATCCTTGGTGCTGCCCTCACACTCATCCTCCTCTTCTTGATCACCAATGTCATCCTACGAACCACCATCCTATGCTGCCTAACTACAATTTCCCCTGCCACCACTTTACAGTCCCCAATCTCCTTCAGACTGGCCCTTCTACATAAGATATAATCCACCTGTGTGCATCTTCCTCCACTCTTGTATGTCACCCTATGCTCCTCCCTCTTGTTAAAATACGTATTCATCACAGCCATGTCCATCTTTTTTGCAAAATCCACTACCATCTGACCTTCTGCATTCCTTTGCTTAACACCATACCTACCCATCACTTCCTCATCCCCTCTGTCCCCTTCACCAACATGCCCATTGAAATCTGCTCCAATCACCAGTCTCTCACCCTTGGGTACAGTCATCACCACTTCATCCAACAAACTCCAAAATTTTTCTTTCTCATCCATCGCACACCCTACTTGTGGAGCATATGCACTAACAACATTCATTATTACACCATCAATTTTCAACTTCATAAACATCACTCTATCTGACACTCTTTTTCACCTCCAAAACACTCTTAGCATACTGTTCCTTCAGGATAATGCCTACACCATTTCTCCTCCCATCCACATCATGATAAAACAATTTAAAACCACCTCCAATACACCTAGACTTGCTCCCCTTCCATCTGGTCTCTTGCACACACAATATACCAACCTTCCTTTGGTCCATCATATCAGCTAGCTCTCTCCCTATACCAGTCATACTGCCAACATTCAAAGTTCCAACCCTCACTATCACAGTCCTAGCCTTTACCTGCCTTCGGGCATGCCTTACCCTCTTCTCCTCCTTCGGCCAACAGTAGCCCAATTTCCACCAGCACCCTGTTGGGCCAACAGTATTGGTGGCGGTTGTTGTTAACCCAGGTCTCAACCGATCCTTTATGTATATCTGTACTGTTGTCTGCATGTATGATTTGGCAAAATTCTATGCCGGATGCCCTTCCTGATGCAACCCTCTCCATTTATCCGGGCTTGGGACTGGCACAAAGAAATGCACTGGCTTGTGCATCCCCAGTGGCTGGGTTATCTAAGAAGAAAATAGTTTAATGAGGTAAATTAAAGATGAAGAAAGTTTAATATGGAGTTAACACAAAGAGATTATGACAATAGTAAAGTAATATCTAAAGAAAATGTTTAGTAAAATATGTAAATAGAAAAGGAGTATTGGAAAGTTTAAAAACTTGGCAGAGCAAGACAACAGAGGTTTAGAAAAGAAAATAAATTTAGAAGAATTAGACAGAACGCTATACTTGGTAAACATAAATTCAGCCACATGACCTGATGGAACAGAATATTTCATATAAAGAGTTTTGGTAGTACAAATGAAGAGATGTTTCTTTCAAGTACTCAGTGAATGGTTTAATGAATGATTCAGATATAAAGAATTATGCAAGTGAATAATTAGGTTTATATGCAAACAGGAGATAAAAAATGATATACAGAAATGGAAACCAATAGTCCTGACTAATACAGATTATACATTTTTCATGGATATAACCCCCAAAAAAATGGAAGTACAAAAACATAATATTATAGATGATACAATATACAGTAGTAAGAGAAGTAGTCAATGACTGTTAATAGAGAAATAGATTATTGCTTAAATATAAATTATAAGTGATGAAGCATTTGTCCCATACAGCATGACATTTTATGAATATATTAGCATTTTATAAATTAAGTAATAAGATAAAACTGTATGTTTGACAGCTTATGAACAATATGAAATCCAAATTTTGGTAAATTAATGGTTAAGTGAGGGGATTAAAGTAGAAAGAAAAATAAGGCAAGGAGGCCCATTAAGTAGTATAATGTTTACTTAAGTAATGAATTTCATATCAAGTCTTATGAATAGGAAAAAAAGCATTAGGTTATGTTAAAAAGGAAGGAGTTATGTTTCCTGTCTTGTTATCTTATGCTGATGATATTATAATAGTTGCAAAAAGTACAGAGGGGTTGAAGAGAGCTTTAACCCATGTGTATGAAAATTGGAAAGTAACTTTACAACTGAATGTAGAAAAAAGGTTTAATATATAATGGTATAATAGGATATAATATATTCAGTAATGAGACTATTTCAGTGTTGGGTATATGATTTAGTAAATCAGACATAAAGGAACAGCAATGAAAAAATAATAGAAAAAAATGAAACTTTCATGTAATTTTTGGAAAATGTTTAAGTTCTGTGATGCAAAGAAAGTGTATTTAATAAATTCAATATTATTAGAGAGAATGACTTGTTTAGCAGGCATATTTAGTCTACCTCTGGAATATGAAAATTAGGTGTATAACATTATATTCTCTTTTATATGGGGATTTAATTTGAACTCAATTAAAATGGGTATACTGTATGTTTCTTAACAGGAAGGAGGTCGAGGGTTGATAAATCCTGTAGTAGTTCTATCATCTTTAAATGTGTATAAGATAATTTAATGGCTGAAAGAAAATTGTTAGGGATTAATTGCTAACATATTAAGAGAAACTATGAGGACGAATGGCAAACATTTCAAAGATTTAAAAGAATTAGAGGATGCAGAAATGAAATAAAGATATATCAAGAAAAAATATCATTATAGAAAATGAATGTTGATACAATAGAAAGAGAGAAAAATGTATTGTATAAAAATATTATGTGTAAATTCTGCAATATTTATCCATGGAAAGATTTGGAATAGAAAAGGTTAAGGCTATAAAGTTAAGAATGAAAAGATGTAAAAAAAAAGTTTTATGTCAAAACTTTCTGTGGAGACTGATGATAAAGAAATCGCATGTAAAAGATACTATAACTTATAAAAGGAAGGAAGAAAGAGTATGCTATTTTTGTAAAGAAGCTGAATCTGTTGAATATGTTTTTTAAAATGTAGGTAAATAGACAAGTTATGGGAGAAAATAGAAATTAATTATTTTCAAGAAATAAAAGTAGAGATGTTCATATGGATAATATTGAATATGAGTATTATAAAGATAAAAATAAGGAATACGTAAAGAAAACAGATAAAAATATGCAATTTAATATGGATTATATGGAATCAGAGATTGAAAGAAATATTTAATGGAAAATCAGATTTGGCGACAATGCTGGAAAAATAAGATTTTGTTATGGAAATTGGAGTGTTGGCCAGACAATTAACAAAAAATATATAAGAACAGCATTGATGTGTAAATAATAATATAAATAATGTACATATATTTATTAGAATGTAAATAGATCTTAAAGGACCCCTACAAATTTCGATAGCTGCCATGGGATTTTTTACATCCACCCAAGCTACCAATAGCTCAAGCAGATGGAGCCTTGGTTTAACATTTTAAGTGAAGGATGATAAACACACATACACAGGAGTGCAGCACTCCCTTATATTGCACTGCAGTATCAGTAATTGATCTACCTGGTGTGGGAGTAGCATCCAAACCTTCTGCAGCAAAGATGAATGTGCTGCTTGTCAAACCACTGACATTTCTAAGTGCTACATAACTTGCTGGATTGCCAGCTAGCTCACAGATAGTCCCTAAGAAGTCAAAACAGGTAAGATCACCTCTACGCAGAGACTGGTCACTAGCAGAGTACCTCAGGGAGACATGCTGGGCCAGCTCCTGTCTGGCATTTACTTCTTGGAAGTCATAGCTAACGTCAAGACGCGCAGCATCACCTAGTACTCGATGACTGTGAACTGGGAGTTATCATAGATTTCCCCATGATACTAATATACTACAACAGGGCCTAACACAGACAAGTAACTGGTTCCAAAGCCATGATTTAAAACTCAGTTTCAGGAAGTGCATTATTGTGCTTTTGTGGAAAATGTCCACACAAGCAAAATACTCCAATGATAAAACTCCCCTATGAGTTGAATCAGTAGCCTGGGATCTGGGAACATATGTAGACAGTAATCTGGCCTTCAACCAACATGTAGCCACAATTGTAAAAAAGTCAATTCTATGTTTCTCAACTTATAAGTAAGAGTATGGCAGCTAATCACCATTCCACAAAAATCATTGTAATACAGCACTTCCTGCTTCACAGTACTAATTAAGAAAATGTCTTACACACTTAAATAAGTACTTTTCTAATCAAATCATCCACATTATTGCATAAAATCACAAATAAAATTCAAGTTGTGCCTGAAAGCATTTTAAACATTTGATGTAACTCATTCACACATTTTTATGTTTATAAAATTCCTAAAATGTAATCAAGAACATGTGGTTTTATTCTAAAGAAGTCTTTTAGCAAGATGAAAGCACTTAACTGAATAAATGTTTTGGTACATAGTCCATGTTTCAGAATATTTCCAAGGAGCATTTTTAGTGATTAGCTGTTACCAAGGTATTGCTTTGGTTCTTAGTATTTTTTTTATCTTGGCTACGATGATTTTAATCCTTGTAACTAAGTCCAGAGGTTATGGCTTCTCACCCTTAAATGGCTTCTCAGCACTCTGTTCATGAACAGCAGATCCTTGTGGAACTTACTAGGCTGATTAATTTATTTTCTCAAGAAGAAACACCTGCCAGACACTGTGTATTATGCAGACAAACATTGACAAAGAGGATTGACCTATGCCTTCCTCTCAAATACCGAATACCTCTTCTATTGACTTAATTTCTCAGTGATTGGTAATGGTTGGCCAGCAGGAGTCTTCTACACAGTGTTCTAAGTCATGGCTTACTCACTGAGGTCAATGGAGGCATTCAGGTTCCCAAGGGATTATACAGATGGGAGATTCTTTAACCAAATATCATGAACTTAACCTTAATGAATGGTTAAGCAAAACTGACTTTACTGTTAGTGTTTCTATGGACTATTCGAACTCTTACCAAGGTATGGTACTTTAGCTGAAAAAATTGTTAAGTACGGAACCATACTACTAAAAAATGTTTTTTTAAAGAGTATATTAATAGAAACCAGGTCCCTAGGGGGTTAAGAGTTTGTACGTACCCCAATAGGGTGGAACCTGGTACAGATTTTCATAAATAGCTATTAGAGATATTTAATAATTGTGGTTTAAATATTATGAAAGCTATAATTAGGAATAATGAGAGGCTGTTGGTTTCTATGTATCATGAGATTATTTGATTATATACAGTGATACAGAAGGACTTTTTACAGTTGAAGAACACAAAAGAAAATATTTCCTTGTTTTGAAAGAAGTAGATGAGAATTTAGATAAACTAAAAAAACAAAAGATGACCAAGTTAGAAAGAGATAGAAAAGAATACTCTGAAGGCAAACATACCATTCACCTAAGTTTCATAAAGCTAACTTCCCTGTTAATTTTGCAAACAATGAGGCTGATTCTAATGATGCTGTTAAAGATGTCAATAATTATAATGTAGAAACTCAGAATGGTGAGAACCAGGAACATTTTCAAGACCCTTTGGAATTTCCTCCTTTAAAGAGATTACACAAAATGAGAAACAGGGATATAGGGGAGATGGTGGAGAACTACCACACCAGACAGTGCAGAGGAAGGGGATGAAGAGGAAGAGAAAGAAATTGAGCACTGATGTCAAACAGGTTGGTGGTAATTTAGAAGGAAGTACAACAGATGAAGTGACTTGGACACTAAATAATTTTAATACATGTAACGTGTGGATAAACATTGGTCTGGTTTGAATGAACATGTTCCCTTTAAGCTGGTACTGAAATTATGGAGATTGTTAAGGCAATATGACATTTATCTGGTCATTGTGCTACTTTCTTTAGTTTCATTGTTTGTTTATTTTAGGGTCTTTATTATATTACATGATGTTTTGAGTTAGGCAACATTCTTTACTATGACTATGTTCATGATGCTGCTGCTTCATTTACTGATCTTTATATATTTAAAGATCTTAAGTGTGATACGTCTTTTTAACATCTTTTATATTTGTGCAAAATATGGTTTTAAGTTGTATTTTAATTTAATCATGTTAGTTGAGTGATCTGACATGTAATATTAGAAATTCATTTTGAATTAGATCACTTTAATTTTTATAGTGGTCACACTGTTACATTTTAACCATGAATTAGCACTTGTGATTGGTTAGCATTGCTCATTCTTTAATTCTTACTTAGTAACTATGAATGCTTTATGTTTTTATTGGTCTTTAGTTTTTGAATGGTCTTTTTGCTTTTATATATATAGAATCAGTTTTAATGTATTTATATGGTTTGATGAATAGTTTATACTAATGAGAAAGCACTTACCTTGTTAAATAAAAGTGTTACTTTGTTTATTTGTGTGCTCTTTCTGTGCCCATAAGTTACTCAGCCATGTTTCAGTGTCTGCATTTTTTTATTCTAATTTTAATACTTGTTTGTGTTTTCAGGCACTGTTTATCCCTGGTGGACTTTGTTTTGTTTGATGTTTAAAAAGTCCTTTACTAGTGAACTCATGGGACTTTTTAGCCAAAATAACTGAGAACTATTACCATCCTGATGTTATGTTGGTCACTACAGATATCCAGGATTTGTTTTCAGTAATTCCACATTCAGTTGGATTGAAATGGGTGTCAGAAGTTATAATTAGAAATTATTATTTACCTAATGCACAATTATCAGTAGGCATGGAGATGTTGTAACTGGTATTAGATAACAACAATGTATTTTATGATGGGAAGCATTATAAACAAACAAGTGGAGTTGCCATGGGAGCAACGTGTGCTCACCTCTTTTCCAATTTGGTTTTATTATATTGGGACAGAATCATGTGTTTAGCTCAACTCACTTTTCATAGATGTCTGTGTACCTGTGCTTTCTGGATGATATTTTTATCATCTGGAATGGTTCAATGGATGAGCTAGATAACTTGTCTGTTATATTAATCAAACAACTGATTGTTTGAACTTTACTTACAATATGGAAACACACAAAGTTAATTATTTGGATGTAAAATTAATTAAGGATGTATTTATAGGAATGACAATTTTACTAATTCCTATTTACATTACAGCAGTAACCACCCCTTCCATCAGAAAAGGAGTATTGTAAAAGGGCAAATGGTCCATATTGCCCATATCACTTCCAGTCTGATCTTGAGCAAGAGCTCAAATATGTTTCTGAGCTATTTATTGAACAGGCATATCCAGAGCCCTTGGTTAATAACATAAAGGAGGAAATTCTAAAATGATTGGGCATGAAGTATGGCCCTTTGCTTGGCTCCAGTAAGGAACTGAATGGAACAGTGGGCCCAAACAATAATGGTACAGTTGTACAAAATTTGGATTCAGTAAATAAAGGGTCCCATATTTTAGGGAAATTAGATAAGAGTCATGTGAGGTCCATAACTGCAAAGTTTAACTATGACACTAAAGGAATACAAAAAATAATACAGACATGCTAGGATGTTTTTTTTTCAAAGATACCCAATAGATTAGATGTATTTTCAAAAACCCTATATGAATATAAAAGAGGACAGAATATAAAACATCTTTTTGAGGGAGGAGCTATGAAATCAAATGGTGAGAATTCCCACAGGAGAGTAGGCACCTAGTGGGATGTGTAAGCAATATAAACACATGTCTCAGAGAGCAGACTTGCTGATCAACACTAGAGAGACCCTTATTAAAGCTGACAGATATTTTAATTGTTCCTCTAAGGGGGTGATATACCTGGCTTTTTGCCAGGCTTGTTCTTCTTACTATGTTGGAAGACTAAGAGACATCTAAAAACAAGAGTCTATGAACATCACTATGAAATATCAAAGTGCAGTGAAACAAATGCACTCTGTAATCACTTGACAGAATGGGAAAAAGGTTATTTTCTGTTTTGGGTGTTGGAGCAGGATGAACCTATCCCCAAGGGTGGACAATGGGAAACCTTGCTAAAATACTGTGAATTATTATGGCAACTGTCTTTGAATGCAGGGACACCGTGGCTTAATAGACAACTTTCATTGGACCCTGTGTTAAAAATAAGATTGGCCAAATTATAAAGTCTAATATTTCAAAACAAGGAATTTTATAAAAATAAAAATGTGTGAGCAAGTTACTTCAGATTTTTTTAACTTTTTCAGGCACAAAGAGAACTTTATTTGTGATCTTCTGTAATAATGTGGATGATTTAATTACAAAAGAATTTCTTAAATGTATAAGAAATTTTCTTAATTATTACTTTGAAGCAGGAAATGATATATCTCAATGATTTGTATGGAATGGTGATTAGCTGCAACAAATTTAATCAAGAACAACTGGTTTTATTCTGACGAAATCTTTTAGCAAGATGAAAGTGCTTAATTGAATAAACTTTTTGGTAGAAAGTCCATGTTTTATGTTATTTCTGAGGAGCATCTTTAGTGCTTAGCCATTACCAAGGTATTGCTTTGGATCTTAGTGTTTTTTTACCTTGGCTCCAGTGATTTTCCTATTTAAATGTAACATTGACAATTGTAGAGTAAATTTTTAATTTTACTCCCGATCTGGCCTCATTGTCTCTAATGGACAGAGGCAAACAGTAAGTAAAATATTACCTAACATACCCTCCTACAAAGCCTTAGCCACCTTTAACTTACATACCCCATCTAATAGAAACCCATGCTACATCGGGACACAATTGGGTTGGGTTGCATGGCTAAGCTTATAAAGGCCCTGTTGGCCATTAGCCAAGTATATACCTATGGATCTATATTCTAAAACTCCAAGTCACAAATATCTATAACTCAGGTCAACTTTTAATAAATATAACGTTTGCAGATGTCTTTGTTCTGCACACTTTTCTGTAGATGCTCCCTATGTAACTAAGTATTTTTTTCATGTATTAATACTTATTTGATAATTTTCAAGGCTGCTCCAGCACAGTAAAAATATATTACTAAAATAAGTCTGCCACTTATATCCTTTCACTTAATATTTGAAGTTAACAAATATTTATAACTTTTCAACCAACTTGCTGCTCTTTGCCAGCTTGGTCACTACTGTGATAATGACACATCCCCAGTAATATGAATGATGTAATTGCTACATGGCAAATTGCCACTAAATTTGGCATTTGTGAGTAGGATGGAGCTAACTGATATTATGTATAGTGATGAACCTAATGTCACCAGATCCATACAGTTAGGGCTTATCAAAAAAAAAATCCTTGGCAGAAGGCAGGCTGCTCTGCTCCACTTTCCATCTCCAACCCAGCAATCATTAGGTCCCAGGCACTGGTGATTGTATCAGGGATGCACAAGATAAAATTGTGCAGACAGACCATTGATGGTCAGCTATTGGGTACCTAAATAAGGAGAAAGCAAATATTTTCAATTTGAATCCTTGTTCAGTGAACTTAAGTATATTATTCAACATCAATGTGACACTGTAGACATTTGCAAATATAAAGACATATCCAAAATAAAACAATCATGCTTAATAAGTCACATTTGTGATTTTTTTTAATGGAAACCAAAACTACAGATGAACTCTTGCCACCATTTTATAATGCTTTATGATATTTCAAACATAAGTCCTTTCATTACTGACCCATTTCTATATTCAGAGCATTCAGAACAGAACCAGATAAACAAAATATAATTAATTTCATCACATAAATCAAAATAAATTTAAATTTTCTTCTGCTTTCAAATACAGCATGCATAACCATACTATTTTAATTGGTTACCTTTATTTCAATGCACAGTATTCAACACATGCTGTTCGACTTAAGGGGATTCATTAAAGCCTACACAAATTAATTTCCATGTACGCATAATGGCATGGAACTTAAATGGAATTTAGCAGCTGTATGATCAAGTAAACAGAGCTGAGGGGCGTGCAACAGCATGCCAGCACGCAAGTGTCCATGGTATGCAAATCACCTCATAAGCAGGAGAATTGAATGCAAATGAGGGTGTAGAGCAATCCAACAAGCAGACAGTCAGTCATGCAGATCCAATGTTGGCATCAGAAGTGTACATGGATAAATTCTGTGTACATGAAATTACAAAGTAAACAGGGGCTGTAAAAGCCCTGTTAAAAGATCAGAAATTGCAAAGTAGACACAGATATGTGCAAAACTATGTCCTGCGTGTCCAAAAGGTAATGAAAAAGTATTTAAAATGCATTTTTAATACCCACATTATGTTTGTGTGGCATACCCACATTATGTTTGTGTGGCATGCAGCAGTGAGCAAACGTGGTTTTCCAAAAAAAAAATATTTAAAAGTATAAAAACAAAAAAAATAGAACATGTGACAATAATGCATTACAGGGCCTTACATGGAGTATGTACAATAGTAGATATCGGTGGTTGCTAAGGCTGCAGGTCCTCTGGAATAGTGTAGTATCCAGGTTGTGTGCACTGATCTATATGTAAATGAGCTGAGGTTACTGAATAGCAAAAATGGGTATCCGTGCCTGCAGATGAAACCTGTGTAGCCCCTGAACCATGTTGGTATCCACAGAAGAGGTGACTGACATCAAAAGTGGTGTGTCTCTGTTTCTTTAAGCACAATGGAGCACAGTGGCGCCCATTCGCATGTTGTGCAGCTGAGCTCAGCAGAGGGTGTGTGTCTAGTGCTGCTAAGCTTTGTTTAGCTTCGAGGCATGTGTTTAAGCTGGTTTGAGCTGTGCTGAGTGTGCCCATTCATGGGGGTGTGTCTAATGACTGCTGAGCATTGTTTAAACCTGCAGCATGGGTTTGCACACTGCACTGCAGTGCTTAGCAAGGAAGACTGTCAAAAAAAAGAAAAATAAAGAAGCTGGCTGAGAAAGCCAATCATATATAAATTACTGATGACCCCTGTTTCACCTAAACTGGCCCATTTCAACCTCTCAATGATGTACTTTGCAGGTGGAATGCATCATAGTTAGCCAATCACACAGACTGCATCTGCAGCAGAGCACTATAAAGTATGCATACACCTTGCAATCTTTACAATCTGATTTTCCCCCACACTCTGCACCATTGGAGTACAGACTTGGGAATTTTAACTGAGAGAATGCTAGGGACTGCTGCAGCTCTGCTACATCTGTATGTGCTTGATGCTGAGGTCAGTGTTGATGCTGCCACTGACAATAGGCCTAGACTGAGAAGTAGAAGAGTGTTCAAGCCCAGGGTAACTATCCAGGAGCTACATGAGCTGGAGATTATAGAGTGCTACAGGGTGGACAGGGACAAACAACATGAATCACCAAGCTCTGCTACCCTCAATTCAGACCCAGAGCCAACACAGGGGAACTCATCCCAGTGGAAACAAGTGTATGTGTAGCCCTTAGGATACTAGCTACAGATACTTTTCAAAGACCAAATGGGGATATGATGGGGATCTCACAGGCATTGGCATCCAGGATACTCCACCAGTTCCTGGATGCCATACAAACACATGCCAGTGAGTACATTTATTTACCCCGCACCCCTGAAGAGAGGTCCAGCAGTATACATCTCTTCTACCATGTAGCACACTACCCTGAGGTACTGGGTGCCATAGATTGCACTCATGTCCACATCAAAGCACCGCCCAGTGAGGAGGGTAGAGTCTACGCCAACCACAAGGGGTATCACTCCATCAACTGCCAAGTTATATGCAATGCTCAAGGCATTATCATGAATGTATGTTCTGGCAGGCCTGGCAGTCATCATGATTCCCATATTTGGCATGCATCACAATGTACATCCCATATAGCCATCTACTGGGGGATGCTGTCTATGCACTAGAACCGTGGATAATGACACCAATTAGAAATGCACACACACCTACCGAAGAATGCCATAATGAGGCATAAGCACAAACTAGGAACATCACAGAGTGTGTGTTTGGGCTGCTCAAGTCACGGTTCCAGTGCCTTGATATTTATGGTGGAGCCTTACAGTACTCTCCAGCCACATGTGCACAGATGTTCGCATTATGTGCCATGCTACACAATATCATCCTGTGAAAACAGCTACATCAGGACCATCACAGGGAAGGACACACAGCCCCCCACCAGTGCCTAGGCCCCACAGCCACACCCACAGGGGACCTGGAGGAGGAACCCCCTGAGGCTGTCACTGTAGGCAGATGTAAGTGTGCCCAGTATGCCCTGGCCTTGGCCAAGAGGCAACACATAGCACATGTAGCACAAAATGAAAATAAGACAGACCCGCCAAAACACTTTGCCGAAACTTACACCAACTGTATGGAAACCAATACGTATTAAATAAATAAATAAATAGTTGGTGTCAGCTCTTATAAACCATTCAGTTCAATTCAAAAAGCAGAACGCATAAGAATAGCTGTCAATTTAAGATGAAATTACCTTTCCTTGTAATCACGCACAGTCTTTTCAGGCAAAAATGGAGTGAAAGAAATTCCTCTGTTGTTCCGCTACTAGGAACGTGCAACAGAAAACAAGCCAAAATTGCACATCGGCTGTTATCCCTGGTTTGTTCAAACTGCTTCAGGATACTTCAATTAACTTGAAAAAATAGGTGTCTATAACGGATAAAGTTACCTTTTCTTATATTTAGACACAGTCTATTCAGACCAAAATGAAGTATAGAATGCTTCACTGTTATCCCGTTGTAAAGCACTCGGGACAAGTGTTGAAAACAAACCAAAAAAGTTGCACTTTCAGCAGCAAACCAAGGTCTATTCAGACCAAATTAAGCAATAAAGCCTTCTAGGCGGTAAACGGATCGAAATGCTGTGATGAAAAATTAGTCCAGGTCTATTCAGACCAGAAGCCAGCAGTAGACAAAACTTAATAACCAGATAACACAAAATATATTCGTATTCACGATAAAATGATTATGAAATTCAAGAAGCATCAGACGTTATAATAAATCACAGTAGATTTATTGGATCCACAAACAAACGATGGTAAGCGCTTTCGCAACAAGTGCTTTTTCAAACCAATACTTTCACAGTTAACTAACACACCTCTTTTATACTCTAATCATTGATGTTTGATGAGCACAAAACGCATCCATTTAAAGAAACATCTAACTTTATAGCAAATGTTTGTGAAAACTATTCATATATACAATTTTAAATCTATTTAATTTAATGAAACTGTATCAAACATATAAATGAATAAAATATAATGGTAATAAAACCCATTTAAAAAATATATATATATAAAAAAATATATATATATAAACACCATGAATTCAGTGTGAATACCACATAATAAATTCATTATGTGCAGACTCAATAAAAAATAAAAATGAAAATGCATTTACATATAACAAAACTGGAATTAATGCATAAAATATTAAACATTGAATGATATGTAATGCATGATGTATTAATGCATAATATATTGAGTGTACTGGTATAAAAAGTACTAATATAAACATGAATATGTATAAATGCATGAAATGTACATGCTGCATGTAAATGTAAAGTGTAATGTAATGTATGTCTATGTTGGTAAAACATACAAGGAGTCTATGTATCTAAAAGTGTTTAGAAAAACAGTGTTGTGAAATGTATGAGAGATATATAAATGTATTAAATGTGTAGATGCAAAAGAAATGATGTAAATGAAGTGGTAATATATATAATATGTGTATGCACACTAATGTTACTTGAAGGCATCTAAATGCCATTCATTGGGGTCTATGTCTCCTACTTTTTAACATAGGTTTTAAGGGAACCCTGTCATTGAGCCCCGGAGGACAATGTGCTCTAGTTTTTATTATCCATTGAGCTTCTACAGACTCAGTGATGTTTTTTACATCACCACCTCTTATACTAAGTTGCAAAACTTGCAAAACTGAGAAAGAGAAGCAATGTGTACTGTCTGTATTAAGGATGTGTTTGGATAAAGCATTCACTTGTGATTTTATCCTAATTTGATAAAGGTGTTCCCTGATGCGTTCCTTCAACATTCTATCCGTTTTCCCAATGTAGAAGGAACTGCAGGAGACACATCTAGCTATATAAATCAAATGTTTAGACGTGCAAGTGGCATGAGCTTTCAAGTAAAATATTTCTCCTGTGACTGGATGTACGAAGATAGAAAGATCAGATATATGGCAACAATAATTACAACTGTTGCATGGGCTAGTGCCTACAAAATCAGAAACAATGTTTTTAGTATGATCAGCACAGCACAATAATTTATGTAAATTTTTCTTGTTTTTGTAAGCAAAGCTAGGATGTTCACTTATGAATTGTGAGATCTCTGGATCTAACAGAAGAATTTCCCAGTGTTTTATAATGCACTCTCTAATGGCATTGGTATCCATGGTATAGTGAAGAGTGTATCTAACAAGGTTTTTACCATGAGGTAAGACTGATCGATTATTCTGTCTATACTCATTTTGACCATCTTCTGAAAAAATAGGGGCTGCATCACCATGCCTCAGTTCCATGACTTTACTCAAAGCATCAGTAATTTCACTAGTCTTGTAATTCCTATCACTAAATCTGGTTGCTAAGGCCTCTATCTCATTCTCAAATGTATTTGTATTTGAATTTAACCTTGAGACTCTCATGCCCTGTCCTTTTAAGATATTTCTGAATACATGGGGGGGGTGCATGTTGTCTCTGCTTAGCAAACTGTTCCTGTGACAAGACTTCCTGTGCATACCTGTGTTAAATGCACCATTTGATAGTCGCCAAATTTGTATATCCAAAAAGGAAATACTATATATTGAGTATTCCATGGTAAAACTAAGAAAATCCACCAACATGTTCACTTCTTTCTCAAAATTTAATAATTCTTGGATGTTACCTTGCCATAAGAAAAAAAGATCGTCCACGAAACGCTTGTAAAAGATTACATGTTCCGTGTAACTTCTTAATTTACATAACATGTTCTCTTCCCAATAAGCCATTACTAGGTTGGCGTAGCTATTGGCACAGGGTGTGCCCATAGCCACGCCATTCCTTTGCAGGTAGTATGTCTCATCAAATAGAAAGACATTGCTATCAAGCACTAGCTCCAAAAGAGTACATAGGAAATCTATTCTGATTGGTGTTAGACCTGAATGCAACATGAGATGGTTATGTAAAAATTCCAAACCCAAATCATTCGGGATCTTAGTAAACAAAGATTTAACAGCCATGGTTACTAACAATAAATTATTGTTATCTTGTTGATTCTTAGTGACCTCATAAAAATCCAATAAAAAATCCTTAGAATCTTTAAGTATGATGTCATGCTTGTCTAATAAGGGATGTAATGATTTCTCTATATAAAAGGATATATTTTCTGTGACCCAACCACGCCCTGAGACAATAGGTCTCATGGGCGGGTTTAGTTCATTCTTATGGATTTTAGGGAGGCCTTTTATAATAGGTATTACATAGCACATGTGCTGAAAACCTAGGGTCCTAGGGATTGACACCTTACTCACATACATAGTAAAAAGGATTCCAGCCACACAACACAACCTGTACCTAACCATGTATTGGCTCTGTACTGTGTACATCAGACAGAGTAATTCCTGAAACAGAAGTCTCTCAACCACTGTATTCCTAAGGTAAGTCATTCTCCTATACAACAAATGTATGGGATACTAGACTATGGTACCATATGTATGGACCTGCTGCATGTATGCAAGGAAAAGAGTGGGCTACTGGCAATTTACAGAGATCTATCAACCACATGGGACAGCAGGTACTCTGTTCGATACTGAGTGCCCCATAATATTCATTAGGCCACATACCTGGAAACCCCACTGCATTATGCAAAGGAAATAAAAAACAGTGAGGTCATAGGACAGATGCACAACTGTCAATGCCAGAGTCCCCTACCCCCATCACTTCTGTGTTCCCATACAACTGCAGTAACAGAGTATGTTTGCAAGGATAGATCAGCAGACCACACATTTCCATGGCTGTGGCATACAAGCTGGCCACATATTTTACCCACAAAATGAAGGGGTCAGTGAATGTCTGTATGCTGTTGATAGTGTGAGAAATTAAACCTCTATCTCTAGTGGCTGTTGTGACTCACTGGGCTAAGGACATTAGCATGGGTGATGGTGATGATGGTTCAAGGCTGGCAGCATCTGCAACTTTTGCATGTGAGTTACTTGTATGATAGAAGTCCCATAAACTGTCATAATGATGAAATCTTTGACTGCCAGACAGCTGGACAAAGCCAGCGAAAATGTGGGAACAGAGGGATAAACCTACAGACAGACATTATACAAGGACTGAGCAACCTTCAAGGTAGCTAGTATAACAGCAGGTTGCAACAGTTCAGATTAGCCATGGGATGTAAAGGCCATCACTTAAATGTCTCAGTAGTTACAACACCTCAGTGCCTGCATTTTATAGTACAGTACCGATAAACCACAACTGTATGAGGAACAGAGTAGACATATGGAGCAATAGACCATACATTCTGCAAAAACATGTACAGGGAGATGTAGGCAAACTGTCTATGTGATGTTATAGCATGTACCTCAGCACATCAAACCTGTCGACCTCTTACAGCAACAAATCTGGCCAAAGCCATGAATATAAGTGGAGCAAAGGCCCAAAAATAGAGGCAAGTGTTAAATATTGCACTTACAAACATAAAGAATTGATATAGTAATAGGTCTTGCATCATACCTCTCAACCTGGAAACTTCAAAAATCTGGACAAGGCACATGAAAAATAGGTACAAATCTGCACACTGATTAACATAAAATTTGCATGCATAATTATGTAGCCCCGCCCACACCAACTGCATTGTGGGATACCAACTTCCAGGTGCAAACTGAAGAACAAAACCAAAATATGGCCCCAGAGTCCCCCTGTAGCCATTCCAATGTCCCGTTACCTGGCTATTAAGCCTCATTTACCATAAACACTAATATGCATACTGCTTTACTTCTACGATTTGAATTGTATTTTACATTTTATAGCACAAACACTAACAGACAGCTGCTAAACAAAGCAATACAGTTTTACACTGAAAATAAACTTGGCATCAAAACTTCTCTGCCCTTGAAACTCTCATTCATTGAAACAGCATTGAAACCCACATCCAAAGAAAAATGCAGCATCTGGCCAGTGGCAGATAAAGATTACTTTTGGGTTGTTTTCAAATCATAGACCCCTTGCACATCACAGAAACATACATGTGTTCTTTGATACACCTTCCTGACTTTATTAAATTATATTACTTGTATAATACAGCACACTTGTTAGAGCGCATTTTAAATTTATTGTTTGAACATTTTTCCAGTGAGTAATGAAACAAAATGCATGAACGAGTAATGAAAAAACTACCCAGTTAAGAACATTTTCATCATAAAAGTCTACTCAAACATCTTCAATCAACCAGTATCAGTAAATATGCACAATCTCTGCAGAAGTAAAAGTCATCTAAATAATTCCACATTAAACATATCTGTAACTAATGAAGAGATTGTTGCTAGCAAACAACTTTTTATTTAATTGTTTTATCTACAAAAAAGTACCTCTTGCCCTTGAGGAATAAATTACTTATGTTACATATAAAAAAATGAAAAGCTAGTAATATTGCAATAGGGAATGGAGTGGCATCATTTTCACAGCTGCTCTGACTTACCTCATAGCAACAGTACATACATCAATCATTTGAAAAATGTTTGCACCTACCCTATCATCCAGATATTACACATTTAAGCTGAAGTGTCTTCACAATGTGCAATTGCATTCAGTATAGCAAAGTGCAGCAAATGCAGCAAACTACTAATATGCTTTTTTTATCTTACTGCTAAGTGTTAACAAAGAAAGTCAACCTTGGGACAAACTGTTCTGGGCCTGTATGGATATATACTTACTCAGTGAAACCAACTCAGTCTTGCAAATTGCAAAGCAGACACAAAGATGCATTATACTTCCAGACCCAGGCTAAGAACTGTGTAATTCATACCTTTGCAACCTCTTTGCAATATGTGGTCTCTAATATGCAGCCCCAAGCTCTTTAAGTTAAAGAAAACAATATATCTGAATTGTTTGAAAACTAGTCTCTTAAAAGGAAGCTTTTAATAGCAAGATCCATTTCATTTTAATGAAAGCATATCTCTTCCTCAGCTGAACTGTACTCAAGTATAGTTTAACTCTGTAATGTGTTTTAAATAAACTTTATGTAAACTGGGTTTTTCAGAAATAACATTCAAGTACATTTGCTTTCACTGTCAATAAGATAATCACTTTACTCAACCTAGTCAGCCATGATGATAATTTTAAAAGCCATGTGTGGATCTATATAAACCCTTTACAGAAATCAGTAGACCCTGACAATGTATTCATTTATTGACATTATAAAGTGTATTGGAGAGATGAGGTTTAAGAGTAAGACCTTTTACAAAGAAAATGCTGTAGAAAGTTTTTTTTTATATGTGTGCAAGTAATTTATTGATTTACGAAGGTCTGCACACAAATGTGACATTACTTTTCAAGTTACAGAAGCATTAGTCATGACTGATAGGGAGTTGCCCTTTAATGTGTATTAGTCACTATAAATATTGCAAACTTTGTTTAAATTATCTGTTCTCGCATGCACATAACACAAAGAAATGCATGACCCTTTTAGGGAAGTGCTCTCGGATAAAAGCTCCAACGAGAAGGGGAAAAACTTCAATGTTCTATAGAAAATGCATATGCCATGCCAACTAAAGTGGAGTGGATACAAAGCTCAAGCACTACATTGGCAAACTAAACCAACAACTTTCTACTGTAGACAAAGACATCTGGACTTCAGAAAAGTAGACATTCACTCACTAACAAAAAGTAAGCCCAATAACTCGTAGCTTAATGGTTCACGTCACAAACTGATACTAGATGCGATTAATTTCACATTCTACGACTGCAAGCTGCTTTCAGATTAATATACATAGGGAATATATATGACTGTGAGCTGCACATGCATGCTACATTCAAATAACTTAGTCTTAGCAGCTAAAGCATGGAGGAAATTGCCATCTGCTTAGAACAACAGCATGCGCGTGCACACACAAACACACACACTTCAAGCAGTCCGAATAGCTCTGCAGAGAGTATATGCTATATACTCGCACCTCAAAAGCTATCCTCTGCTGCAGCCTCAAATCTTCACACTTCATGCAGTCCGACTCGGAATAGCTCTGCAACCGTAACCGTTCACAAATACCTCAAAAAGCTCTGCAATATCCACTATCCATGCTCCAATTCAATCAGCACGGTTGCTCTGCAATACCCGTCCCCAGCCAGCATTCAAAAACCAGTCCCAAGTTCCTGCTTGCATAATGTTTCCAATTCCAAACCATAGCTCTACCTTAGCAGCCATTTAAACATTCTTCCCGGGCAAAATACGTGAGCCCTTGAGCTCAATTCCGACAGGCTGATGAAGTTGACATCATCGCGCACACGATGATGTCAGCTGAAAAGTGGGGGGGGGGGGATTTTAAAAAAAAGCTCTGAAAAAATCAGAAATGAAGGGGTGCCACTCGGGAATCGTGGCACCCCATTTTTGAACTCCAAAACTCGGTAAAAAACAAGTAATTTGGAACGGTTGAGAGGTCTGTCTTGCATTTCCGTGAATCTTCTGAAGTGTCTGTAGTCTGAATCTCAAATGTCTGTCATTGTTTCCTAATGTCACTCTTTAATGATTTGCCACTAATGTGCCAGAAAACCACAATGTTATGTAACACAGACCAAAGATATCAGGCAAATATCTGGATATTTTGTGCAAATCTGTACAGTTTATAGGTATGAGTCACATATTACATTGAGCAAACAGCCGGGACGTGCCTTGGACAAAATATCAGGGAGGTGCTGGAATGTGGAAATAGGTGCAGCAGCCAATGGTCTGCAGCACACAAAGTCCCAGCCTGGAGTGCAGGTAGGTCAGGCCTGAAGTCACCTTGTAAGTACTGACAGTCACACTGGGCATGCTCCTACACTTAGCTAATTTGATCCCATGTCTCTTGCCCCTATCACCCAAAGAACAGTTATGTGGAAATATATCTGTGCATACAGACGGTTATGTATGTCTCCCACTATCCTCCTCACACATGATTACCCCAGCTATCAGTATGTGGCACATATATACATTAGGAAGTTAACAAAATGTATATGTATATATATATATATATATATATATATATATATATATATATATGTATAAAAAAGCACACACAGCAAGAGTTAAGATGACATCCCTGTTACACACACACACACACACACACACACACACACACACACACACACACACACACACACACACACACACACACACACACACACACACACATACACACACACACACACACACATATATATATATATATATATATATATATATATGTGTGTGTGTGTGTGTGTGTGTGTGTGTGTGTGTGTGTGTGTGTGTGTGTGTGTGTGTGTGTGTGTGTGCGGGGAGGGTGTACAAATGTCCCCACTTACATGCAGAATGCTGGGGTTATCTGCACCTACATATAACAACAATTTTCTGATGGTACCAGACCAAGGTCGTAAAAGGACAGAATCCACACACCCACAAAACCCTAAGCCTGTGGATTGTCTCCCTGTAGACAGACAACAGTGAGCAGGTGGTGTAATATGCAATGGTTGTAACACAGGCCTTGGACAGGCCATATTGTCCATGGCTAGTTGTCCACCTACCACACTGCAACCAGCCAGACATGGCCATACTGGGAACTGTATACACATAGCAGGGGTATTAGTAGGTATCCCACTCTTATGACAATAGAGACAATTACAGGAGCATGCTGGAACTCTCTGTAGGCCACGCATGCTGTGTAACACAAGGCCACTTTGCATAGGCTACAAATACTGTGGCTCCATCCACAAATGCAACAGACATGACCTGTGGCACATGCAATAAATACTGTGAGCTACAGTATGTACAAATAGATTGGTAGGGGCTCTATGTGTGTATAAAGACATATTCCCTGCAGCACTAAAAACATGCCCATTTGGCCTATGTCTGTGCAATAGTTACTCATTTTATGGCCCTGTGACTAGCTGCTTTCCTCAACAGTGGCCTCATTTACAAAGGCTGCTGACGTCATCCACCTTAACAGCACTGGCTAACAATCTAAGTTCAAGTAATCTCCGTGGTGTATGCAATACGTACTGGAAGCTGTAGTGTTTACTACTAGCAGCCAGCTCCGTGTGTGTCTGAGCAATGGTTATACCTTTTAAGTCCCTGTGACTACCTGATGGCCTCTACATTGGCCTCCTTTACAAAGCCTGCTGATGTCATCCACCTTAACAGCACTGGCCGTAGCACATGCAATAAGTATTACAAGCTGTAATATGTGTACTACTAGATAGTAGATAGGTAGGGGGTTCTAATCTCACACGAGCCAACTCTGTGCATATATGTGTTGATACATGTATCCCTCTGCAGCACTATGGACAAGCCCATATGGGCAATCTCCATGGAATGGTTATGCATTTTATGGGCCTAAGACTAGCTGCTGGCTAGTAAATGCCCTCCCCTATAAGGCATCCACCTTAAGAGTACTAGCTGACAACCCAAAATCAACTCCATGGCTCATGTGATAACTATTGCTCGCTATAGTGTGTAATAGCAATTAGGTAGGGGCTCTATTCTCCCACCAGCCAACTGTGTGTGTGTGTGTGTGTGTGTGTGTGTGTGTGTGTATGTGTGTGTGTGTGTGTGTGTGGTTACAGCTATATCCCCTAGTATCACTATGAACATGCCCATATGGGCTATTTCTGTGCAATGATTATGCATTTTACATCCCTGTGACAAGCTCCAGGTCCTATATATGCATCACTGATAATGGGCCCATAGTATGACCACTCGAACCCTGGAAGAGAAACATACAGAGGTCCATGATACACTTGTCATTCTGTCACACTACCACCAGTCTAACATCATGCACCTAAGATACACAAGGTTTAGTGTGTAGTCATGACACATGCCAGCATACAGTACCTGTCATAGCCCACAACACCTGGAAAGTTATAACAATACTGCATTACACAACTACATTGAAATTGATATAGTCACCCTGTACATCAGAAACATATTTGCATGCCCCTGTATCGATGGCACAGATGGCAGGGATGTGGCACAAGTATCATCACATGCACAGGGTGTGGTGTGGAGATGCCAGAGGCCTAAGCTGTGCCATACAGTTGGCAGCATGTGTGTGAGTCAGGAAGGGGTGCTGGTCAGATGTGCCATGGAGAGGTGCATTGTGTGTCTGTTGGTGTCCTGCATGTGACAGTGATGTTTGATGGTGTGCATGTACACAATCAAGCCCAGTGCTAGCCCTACACATGTGTATGTTGGGCAGCTGTGGACTGTACATGGCAGAGTGGACAGTTCACCATCTCTGGCCATAAACATGAGAACTTGTTCTGTCAGAAGTGGCACTGGTGCCACCACGCCCAAGGTTGGATGCAGTGCTAGTAGCTGATGGTGACTGCTGTCTGCTGGGCCTATGTCCCCCACGGGACTGCCCAGGACCACGTGCCCATTGCCTGCCACATCATGGTGTGGACAGCACACTTCCCTCTGTAGCGCTGGAGATACTCCCACTATGGGAGCGTGAGTATGCACAGACATGCGGTCTCTCAGCAGATGGTGTTGCTGACCTACATTCATATGCTCGATGCCCTACCCCAACCAGATGTTCCAGCACAGACAATGTGCGGACAAAGTCAGACACTGTCTCAGCCAACAGTCTGTCCACTACATCAATGAAACGATCCATGGTGTCACCAATGCAGTGGATGCAGTCATGGATGTCAGACTATGCTGCATCCATGACCCTGAACATCTGTCAGGTGTTGTATTCGGTACATGCCTGTGCCTCCATGACTGCTGGAAACATGTGGCATGTGACATGTGATGTGACACCAGTGACAGGAGGTGGATGTACAGCAGTCCCCCTTCAAGCACCCCTGTCAATCTGCCTGTGTGGGACATCATCAGCTGTCGCTATTGCCAATATCTGCACTCACTGATGCCATTGTTGTCACACTGTCCTGTTCAATGTCAATACCATGTGACTGCCCAATATCTGTGGCCTCTGGGGACTGGGTATGTGTGGGCATACTGAATGTGTGCAGGGACAATGCTAGTAGAAGAGGGATGTCAGCCTATGGCCACCATCATCATCAGAGCATGATGGGACACTGACATCAGGTTGTGAGGGGATCAGACTCCAAACCCTTGTTAACCTGTGAGGAGGAAAACAACATCAGTACATTATTACTTGCACACTTATGTATGGTAATTAACACAGACTCATACAGATGAGTTGCCACAACTGCATTACCAGTCACACATCTTCTCATCACTGATCTCAGTCACTAAAAGAATCACAGGCCTAAAGCAGATGCCCTATGTTGACCATCTAAAAAAATCCATCTATACTCATATCGCATGTCGCATATTGTCTACTCAGAGGCGATCTCTGCTTAACATACAAGGTCATGTCAAACCCAGAGCTGTTGGACATGTTGCACTTAAAAAAATCCCAATCCATCAGAGCCACATGCTCCAGGGATCTAAATATTGTCATCACAATGAACAAAACATGCTGGAGGGATAGGTTCCTGAACAAGAGACTCCCCAGACTCTGGAATAGACTGTCCATACATGTCAAGCAGAGCACCTCTTTGGCCCTCTTCAAAAGGAAACTTGACGAGTGGATGGGAGATAGGAAATTCACCCCAGGGATCACATCAGTCACCCTGCTAGACAGGGGTCCAGAGAAGTAAATATTGTGGTAAGAAATAGCCAGGGAATTGTTATGGCTAGGCTTGTATAGGCCCTAGGGCCAATAGCCTAGTACCAGCCTATGAACCTATGAACCGATGCACAACACACAAACACACAACAACATACACAGACAAGACAGGCCATTTCTAACATGCATGTCAGCTACATCCAGTGAATATTGCCAGTATACTACACCTGTGGGGTATGCAATATGACAGTGTATGTGATAGAACTACAGATAATACCCAGTACACCTATCCTGGGAATGATATGCCTGCTGTAGTATCACTGCCGCAGGTATGTACCATCTCCCTATAGTGATTGAACAGGCATCCTGGAGTCAATGCCTCCTGTATAGCAGGCTGGATACTTATTCATGACTATAACTGCAAATGTGTTAGTGTTTGTACAAATACAGAGCTGTGATAATCCATTTTATGCACTGTAGTCAAGTGCTCCGATATAGAACATACAACTCTTCCACTCTGGCTTACCATAACAGTTGTGCCTTGGGCTAAATGGCAGTCCTTAATGTTCATATGGTATATATAAGCCATAAAACAATGGTAACATACTTAGCAGGTACAGGACCACAGACTCTGGCCACACCTGATGCACCTATGAAAATGTGAGGGAGAGGGATTGTCAGCAATACCAATTGTTGCACTGTTAGAGGGTAATATGTGCATATATCCACATGTACAGTAGCTAATGTGATACTGCCTACATTGTTGAAATTCTGAGTATGTGTACACAACTGTGCATTAAAAAAATATCCTCCCTAAATGCAGATAAACCTGACATCCATGTACTGGTATGCAGAGCCTGCCAAAATGACTGATACAGTATTACACTGGCGAACAAAGTAAGCTTACTTGGACACTCCTCTGATGTGGATGCTGTTGCTTCCACCTCCAGGATGTATGGGATGATGGCTGTCTGGGAGCTGGTAGTTGATACTAGGTTTGCCAGGAATTCCTCTGTGGCTGTGAGTGGTTGTTCTGTTGCAGGCCCTCCACCAGTGCCAGCACGATCCTTGGCCACAACAGCTGCCCTTTGATGTGAAGCATTGAGCATATCTGTGGCCCTGTGTCAGACCTGCTTGTAGGTCCTGTCCTGATGTCCACTTTGGTTAACTGCCTTGCAAAGATCAACCAACAATGCTGTATGCTGGTCACGATGTTGGTGACCCCTTGAAAGCAGAATGTGATAATGCAGTCTGAGGCCATCCAGGATAACAGCATTCTCAGCAGCTGTGAATGGGGGATGCCTCCTGTGATACATTGCTCCTGAAAGACAACAAGAGTGGGACACATTACAAGACCAGATACATGGATATCCACTATGCACAGACACTGCACAACCAATACGGCCTACATTATCCACTGCTCCCTCACATGTCATACCCCACAGTCTATCAACACACTACATGCGTGGTTATCACCAATATAGTAGCAATACAAGGTATGTTCCTGTGTGCCGTGGCAGATTCTGCTCTATGTCTCTACACCCATCACTGCTGTCTACTTTGGTGTGTCCCCTACAAGCAAGCTCACACTAATATGTCACACAGCCACTGCCAGACAAATAACTGTTTGAGATTACAACTATATGGGGACAGTCCAGCAACAGCCAGTGTACCACAATGACAGACAGCAATGCAAACCTGCTATACTACATGTTCACTGTAGGCATCCCACCTCTCCACTACACAGATGTGTGCAGAATGTGAACATGTAGCTCATGAATGTGTTCCATTTGGCACAAATATGAGGATGTCTAAAAATGGTTGGCCATTTATTGATGGTTGTTGACAGACAATAGGGTATCTGGCTGTCACAAGCCAGATACCTCAGAAAACATGTATACTACAGTAATATCTGTTAGTGTAGTCATAGTTTTACGTTGTATGGCAAATATGTATCCCCTGCCACTGAGGTTGGGCCTATGTCCCCCCATTACTTATGCCTATGATCAAATCCCTGCTGTAGGGGGGTGACAGGTATGTTAGCCATAGCTCTCAACCAATGAGGGATGAATGTCAACAAAACTGCGACCTAGCCAGGATATATCAGGGAGAGTCAGGGACACCTGTAGAAAGCCAGCACTATTTATGTCTGGCATTGACAGACTGAGAGGTTGTGAATGGCAGTACATCATTTGATATTACAGGAGTGTACACTCTTACTTAGTGTCACTATGTCTAATACAGATTCCACTAGCTTTCCTCCAACACCCGACCATAGTAGGAGGGAGTAACAGGGACAGAGCTGGGATTTGACTCAAAGGAGGGACAGTTGTGAGGCATCCCTCTAGCTGTTGAAAAGCAGATTATCACCAACATGTCAATACCTTAGATGTATGACAGGCCTACTGTTGTAATCCCTATACCCCATACCTCCATCCTACCATCTGCATCCCATTACATGGGGACATCTATTACATACCTGGTAGAGTGAAGTACTCCATTTTGAAGTGTTCATCTGCAAATAGCTTGCAAATCCATTGTTTGTATGAGCAAAACAACATACAGACCTGCTGCCCATAGGCAGTTGAGTGCCTTTTGTAGGTAATGCACATTAACAGGTAATTGCCTATGCACCTATCTGTGGCTGAGACTTGCAAACTGCATCCAAAACAGCTGGGTTGTACTTTCATTAGCAAATGACATGGCACCACAGTGCAATATTTAAGGCTTTCATGATGGTCTTGGTCCCTTTCTTAGTCTTTGAGATGGACATTAGTGAGGTGTGGGGACTACAGCAGCATAGAGGGTAAGTGCAAATATTATCCACTATTGAGATTTCTGAGGTAATGTCCACAGTTTTGCATGATAGGTTTGGCCATTGTCCGATGACATTGTGATTATCTGGCAGTTCAGTGGTAAACATTGTGGACTGAGGTCAGTAAGGAGAGGGAGACATGTCAATGTCAGATTTCATACCCATCAGACTATGCATGCTGATGCAGTAGCTGCTATTCTATCAGCTCACTATCTTTGTAGGGACAAACTGTGAAACATGTCCCTTTTGCTGGACATTTGCCCCCCCTTTATGCATGGTTGTGTTTGGATCCCTTGTTCTAGGGGGTTGTGAGGTATGGTAGGTCTATAGCAGATAGCTTAACATACAGCGCCATATGTTTCAGAGCAGAGCCAAGGTAATGGTACCCTTTGCAGTCCAAGTGAGGCATGTGCATAAGGTACATCTGTTATATAACAGTGCCGATCACAGAGTAGTAGGTGGCATATAGTTTGGCTATACAAATATTTGCAGTGTGTCCCTACCTACAGGCCTTAGACTTGCAAACACGGGTAGCAGTTAATGCAGTAGCAGCAACCTGTGTGGGATAAAATTGCATGACTCAGTCATTACTTGTGTTCACAAGAATGTATTTGATGTGCAACACACTGGATTTGAACCCAGGACTGTGGATGCCAAAATATACTACCTGCAAGGCATTTAACAGACTGAGATACTGAGTCAGTGCTCTAACAGGTGTATTTGCAATATATATGTGCATACATATAGTCTGTGACACACGTCTATATCCATCATTATGTGCAAGGATGCAGACGTGTATCAATCATTATGTGCATGGCTTTCAATGGTTGTTGTGCAGTAGGGTTCCAGTTGTATACATGTACTTTGCCATTGCTGCCTTAGCAGGTGTGTTTAAAGATGTTACTGATGAAAGGGAACAATTACCTATCATACCTTTCAGTCTCTATGAACAAGAAATCTTGACAAAGCCATAAATAAAAGTGGGACAAAGGCCCATAACTAGGGACAATCTAAATATTGCTCTTACAAACTTAGAATATTGCTAGATTAACAGGTTTTGCATTAGCATGTACTTTCTGAAGGGTATGAAGTGTGAACCTGAAATGTCTGTCATGATTTCTAACCTCACTCTTTAATGACTTGCTACTACTTTGCCAGAAAAAATATGATTTTATGTAAAGCATGTTAAAAAAACAGGGGCAAAACTCTGGACATTCTGCAACAATCTGTACAGTTGACAGGTATGCCTGCTATCTCAGCCCTCACATACACCCATTATTATTTATTTGGCTGTGTACTGGTGTAGTGTTTACATCACAGTCCCAGGTATACTCCCATTTTTCCCATTATATGTACTTGCAGTGTGTCAGTGGCAATTAGCATATTTTGCTGTAAACACTTACCTTAATTTAGAGCTGAATGGCCTAGTGGGCTAATGCACTATGTTGTAGTTGACAGGGGCCTCAGGTTTGAGACGTGGTAGGAGTGGTTATTTTGCAGATGTGCCTAACACTGTAAGAAACACATAAGATCATTAAGGCACATTTAAGCAGATTTTCATGGGTTTGCAAGGCACGCTGCTTAGTTCTGAGCAGACCCACAATAAAAATTAATAAAGAAAAGAATAAGTGGGTGATAGGACAGTGGTGAAATGGGAGCAAGCAGGGAGAAAAACATACTGAAAGGCAGGTAGGGTTGTGCAGGAAGGGTGTAGGAAAGGACCATAGCTTTCTATTTCTTATACAGCAAAAGCTGTGCAGTTTAGACAGACTTTGTACATGAATTTGTCCCCTCAAACCCCAGACAGAGGGGTGAGGACAACATAAGTGCTATGTATGTGGTGATTGTTTTTGTGGGACAGGTGCCCATTTTTTTTTTTTTTAAGGAGAGAGTGGAATGTTGGAGAAGGGGTGTAAGTACATGTGGGGAGTTAAGTTGGGTAGGAGAAATTACATTTGCAGACAGACAAGACAGACAAGACAGCATACATGGTGGTGTATGACACATGAAGGGAGTAAACAGCTTGGATGGGGAGGGTGTTGTGGAATCAGAGAATCATGTGCCCCTAGATGGCAGCAGCATGACTGAGCTCCCCACCCATGGGCAATCAACATTGCTCCTTCACTGCCCTGAAGGTGGCTGTGCTGGAGGCTGGGCACCAGGGCCAGCAGGCCCCACCAGCTTGTTGAGTCTGCCCTCAATCCAGCACAGGCATTGTTCATAACTACTATGCACAATCCTGTGCACCATGGCGGGTAGTTGATCCTGGGTGACTACCATCCCTCCTCCACCATTTCCAGTGGAGGGACAGGCCCCGTCCCTTGAGGCAGTTCCACCTGAAGGTGATGCACCACCAGTGGAGGGGACACCACCAGCTTGGGTCCCATATGTGCTAGGACCTGATGCCATGGCCGGCTGAGGCAGGGTAGGTGGATCTGCAGGAACCAGCCTACTCTGACAAGCTTTGTGTATAGGTTCGTTATGAAAAAAATATTTTGTTAGTTATAACAGCATGCCAGAACATTGCAAATAACCCATTAACATATCAAGGCATATTACATGGAACACAACAATAAATAACATAGCAGTCAGTATATTAATAGAAAGCCAGTAACTGTTACAGCATAAGCCCAACAACATCGGTAATTCAACAAGATATGTTAATATGCAACCATTATAATACATAACAATAATAAAACGCATGCCCCAAAATAAAGTTTAGAGAACAACATATCTTAATAGTAAACCATAACCAATGTATGACAATAATAAATTTAGATGAATGTAAGGGGTGGGGAGAGAAAGACATACAGTCCATTAATACCAGTATAGGCTAGATAGTTTACAACACTACTGCTATATACTCTACAGGTCTGTCCCTCCTTTGTGTTTAACAGTGCCCTATAGCTGCTGTAGCATGTACATACAATTCAAGCTATCCACATTTGACAGTATGGGCCAAGCAGTGACACCTGCAGGTACACATCTACAGAGAACAATTACACATCAGGTGGACCTATATAACTACCAAGGTATACTGTGGACTGATGTAGTGTAACTGTGCTAGAGACATAATCATGTCAAGGATAATCTGTGATCAAGGGATTATGCAACACTAATTACAGTCCATGACAGTGTGACACTTCAGAGACGTATGTGTACAGTACAGAGAGTAAAAAACTATCATGCCTTCCTTGGCAGGCATGGGAATAGAACTTCAGCTAACTTTCACAAACACTCTAGTCATATAGCCATACCAAGATGACACATTTTATTTATTTTATTTAATCACTATTGTACTTTTTACCTTTATTTTATTAAGTCTTATCACATTCCTGGTCAATGCTCTTAACAGTCTGTTTCATCTGAACACACACTATTTACTCATAATAAGGGCTATTTCACACATTTACCTGTATTTCCTGTGGAGAGAACATCTGTCATCAATACAAAACTGATTCAGTAGTATTTATTACAACATGGCACTGGATTCAAACCCCAGTCTGTGTGTGGAAAAATGACTTGAGACAGAGCATTTAACAAACTGAGCTACTACTGACTGACTGATATTTGCCTAGATCTCACCTAGGAACAAAATATGACCTGATAATAGTACTACAGTTTTACACAAGACGGCAGTAACAACTGAGCACACATGCATGGGATTCATCCATGACAGAGATATTAGGTAAACTATATATTACTACATAGAGGGTGGCCGCGGTGGTGCAGTGGTTAGCATTGCTACCTCACAGCAAGAGGTTCTCCGGTTCTATCCTCGGCTGGGGTGCTTTCTGTGTGGAGTCTGCATGTCCTCACTGTGGCTGCATGGGTTTCCTCTGGGTGCTTCGGTTTCCTCCCACATCCCAAAGACATGCTGTAGGTGGATTGGAAACTCTAGATTGGCCCTAGACGTGAGTGTGTGCGTGCATGTGTGTGTGCCTTCTGTGGAAGGTTGGGTACCGGGCTGGCAACTCAACACTGTAAAACTCCACTGCCAATCATGAGGGGACAGGTGATCCACTGTGGCGACCCCTAACTGGGAAAAGCCAGAAGAAGAAGATACATTACTACATAGAATGCAGGTGTATACAATATACTGTTAGTGAGTGGAGATATCTGTGAAGTGTACAAACCATATCAGATTATTGGGTTAGCTAGCTCATCCATATACTGTTGCAGATAGTTTATTTGCAGTCTACAGCTATTACATTGTCATACTTGCCTGCAGCACTGTAACTTGTAAACTGAATGAATATAGCTGAAATGCAATGGTTAACACAAGACAATCCTGATATACACAACATACCTTGGGTGTTAATGGTATTGCTTTAGATGTTACTGCAGAACAGGTGTCATAATGCATTTTTTGTACTAAAGCTCTGAATTTACAGTTATTGCATAACACTCTTTATTAGCTATACCTTGTGGAAGATAATGGTATTATTTTGTTTTTATTTCAGAGCAGTTGTCATCAATTTCATGCAAAACAGCCATAATTCCACACATATGTATCATAATATCAGCTTTATTAGGGGTACCTTCATACAGTTAATGGTATAGCTTTGAGTCTTTATTCCACAACAGTTGATATAATGCAGGTGCTGCAATACAGCTATAATTCCACAGTTATTGCAGTCAAAACTTTATTTCATTGACATTACCAGAGTTAATGCTTTACTCTTCCTTGTTTTTTGCACTACAGTTGGCAGTAGTCACTTATTGCAGTACAGGGCTACATCCACATTCATTGCAATACAGAAATCTTTACTGTATGTACCTATTGACAATTAATGCTTTACTCCATCTTACTTATTTGACTATGGATTGCAAATTAATCTGTACTCACCACACTCATCGCGCAACCTGCCCAAGCACCCTGCATGCGCCACTAGGTTGTGAGGTATCTCCTCTGCAGTTGTAGGGAGAGAAGCAAAACATTATGCGTACCTGTCTATGAAACATTCATATTAGGTATTGGTAAAACAATGCTAACAGTACTTAGAAACTTGTGGGGCATTCCCAGCCTGAGCTTTTTAGATCCAGGTATCCAGAAGATCCTCCTTCCAACATTTGTCATCATAGTGGTGACAAACCTGCTCACCTGTGCGGTGATACCTGTAGCACTGGTAAGATCACATGCCAGCCAGTCCCAGGTCTCCGTCGTGCACTCTGTGCCCTGGCACTGTCCCTGCAGCAGCTGGTTTTCATGGTCTTTCACCAGGAATCCAACCATGACCTTGGAGTCCTAAATGCCCCACTGTTGTGCACAGAAGCACACACCCACTCAAACACTTGCCACAGTTCCTGCACAGTTCAAACTCCAACTGGTTATACTATATTCCCATCTGTTGCATTTAATATAGTCTGTTTTCCCACCCTTACATTCCATTGGGCAATTTTTTAAATTGCTGTGTGCTGCTTGGCACCAAGCAAATCAGCACAGCTGAGCTGAGCAGTGCTTAAGCTAGCAATGCTTAGCAGTGTTCAAACCAGCTAAGCACAACCAAGTGGTGCCAAGCACTGCCAAGCAGTGCCTAAACTGAGGTAGTTTAAGCTGTGCTTATCAGGCTTAGCATGATGCAACAGAGCTTAGTTGAGTGCAGCAGATCATGACTTAAAAATAATTGGAATAATTTTTATTTCAAAAATAATTGCTTAATTTCTCTTCCATGTATTCAAACCCTACACCTACTGCACATAAGTCTGTGGCTCTATTCACTTGATAAAGTGGATATCTGTAAAGCTGCAATACTTTTATATATACCACTGAGCCACGTTTAAGCACTGGTTAGCATAGCAGTGTGCAAACCCACCAAGAAATGCTTAAACTTGAACTTTGAATCAAAAATTGAATGCATCTGGTTTCTATTTTTAGATGTCTGGTACATGACTGCTGCACACAGTGCCATGCAAACTAAAAAACAAACAAAAAAGATATTAAATTCATTGATATCATGTACAATGCAGGGAGTGTATTACTCATTTGTGGACACAGTGACACACTCCCTACATTGATTCAATAACTGTGATTCACAACTCTCCCTCATCTTTAATATGCATGGTGCGCTACCAAGGAGGAACCATGTACATGGACACGGTAACTTCCATGTAGGCTCTACACTATGCCTACATGGAATTTATTAAATCTGGGGGTTATTTTTCAATTTCACCGATACATATTACTAATAGTCTTCTTAACTATGTATACTAACATTCGAAAATAGCAGCATGGTTTCATTGACTCCTGGAAGTTCTTTTTGTTTTATGTCTATCTGATACACTCCCTGAAAATAGAATAATTACATGTCCCACAAGACTTTCATCTTCTTATACTCTACAAAACAGCAAACATATCTATTTCTTAGATCAATATTTATCTCTATATATAATTGACTATACACTCACCCCAACACACACCTACACATATATACATATATATATATATATATATATATATATATATATATATATATATATATGTGTGTGTGTGTGTGTGTGTGTGTGTGTGTGTGTGTGTGTGTGTATATATATATATATACATATATATATATATATATATATATATATTTATATATATATACCATAAATTTAGTTGAATGTCATTTTGCTCAACATCTGTTTAGTTGACAACATTTAGTTGACTAATCAGATGGCTGACAGGTGTGCAAGCCTGTACAATTCTTTGGGTTGTGGAATGTGCCCTTTCCTTGATAGGAGTTGGTATACAGCATTAGCAGGGGGTGTAGGGATGGTGGGCTTTACTCCTCTCCAAAACAACAATATTTTCCTGCCTTTTTTTGTTTCACTTTTGCATCCACTAAATTTATTGAGCAGTGCATGTGTGGTAGCATATCAACATTTGCATTGTCGATGTTTTGTGGTTAATGTCAAACATCAATATATGGGTCTTTTGATATTTTTCAGTAAATCTATATATGGAAATGTCCATCAGTTCAAACCATGTTGATCCTGTTTCCATTTTCGTTTCAAATCATGGTGCTCCTTCCACTCATGTTAAACATTTATTGAACCCACAGATTCTCCTTTGCTAGTAGTACTTGTATATTCCATCTCTCTATACAAACATGGCAAATACATATTGAAATCGCTCAGCTTTAATTATCACTTCATCTGCATTCATAATTGTTAACATCCCATCAGTGAAGAATAATTTCCATAAAGCAGGAAATGTCAGTGTATATTTTAATTTCCTTCATTTGCATGCTTTAATATCCCCAACAAACTACATATGCTGCTGAAACGTAGCATATTAGTAGCCATGGCACAGTTTGTAAAACATTCCACAAGTCACTTTCTTTCTCTGTTTTCAGCACTGCACGTAATCTAAAAATTTTCCTCTGAAAAATACCCTGCTTAAAAGCCAAGTATTGCTCCATATAGTCTTTCTATCCAAAAATTGGTATTGCTTGTCTCAAATTTTAACAACCTGCTGCACGAGTGGTGTATTACTGAGACTTTCCTGTCATGCTACAACTATGTATTATCTGCTTCAATTACTTGAAGGGGTTTACTATCACTTTACCTATCTCACTTTGTGTGGGATATCGTTGCACTGAACTGGATAACTAAAAATGCAAACATCAACCAGCACAAAAAGCGAGCACAGAAGTGGTGAATGTTGAATTTGACACAAATCGAACATTCTTCACACTTCCGCAACTGCTAATACTCTGCAACACACGCTAAACAACACTTTTGCCCTGCACCCCTCACACCCCCTGCTACTTATATATAACTCCAAAATCACAGTACAATGAGGGAAAAGGCACATTTCCAGATGCCCACTATAGTGCGATCTGCATTAAAATGTTGACATTCACAACAGTGAATGATGTAGTGCACTTGCTGTTTTGCATCTCAACATTTCATTTTTCATTCTTGGGATACTATCAAATTGGGCATTCGGACTAATGTAAATCAAACAATGACCGATAGCCCATTTGATAGTAAACCCCTTGCAAGTATTATTTATGCAGCCAACATTCCAGTTAAATGTTACAAGACATATCTAATATACTCCACTACTCTTATCACTTCTTTAACATTGACTTCAATCAACGTTTTAGTATTTCTATCATATCCTTTCAGCTGAGACTGAACTTCTAACTCTATGGCAGTAAACAATTCCTGTTCTGGAATTGCACTAGCAAGAGTATTTTCCATCTCATCTGCCATTATTCATTAGATGACGCCTTTACACCATGTTCTTTGTGACCTTATCTGTGGTAACAAAATATAACTTAGATATTAATATTCTTTTGATCTTGATATAAGGAGTGACAAAGAGAAGCAACAGACTTTGTGAAGTTGAGTGAGACTTCCACTTATCACTCCATTTGCTCATGATTATTGGAATCATCTTTGTTCAAAGGTTCATATGGTCATAGGTGAGTACTAGGCCATTGGCCCTGGAGCCTTTACAAGCCTAGCCCATAGAAGTACACTGGCATCATACCGCCATTAGTTCTTGATGCCTCTACCAAGTAGACCCACTGGAGTGATCCCCGGGGTGAACTTTCTATTTCCCATCCACTCATCAAGATTTATCTTGAAAAGGGCTAGTGAAGTGCTTTGCTTGACATGTATGGGAAGTCTGTTCCAGGGCATGGGTAGTCTCTGGGTTATGAACTTGACCCTCCAGCATCTTCTGTTGATTGTGGTAATGAAGTTGAGGTCCCTGGACCATGTGGTGTGAAGTGATTGGGATTTCTTTAGGTGTAACATTTCTAACTGGGCTAGGTCAGACATGGCTTTGTAAGTCAAGCAGAGATCACCTGTTAATAGATGATATGAGACAGAGAAAAGCTGGAGTTTTTTGAGTCTGTCCATGTAGGGCATGTGTTTTAGGCCTAGGATCCTCATCATGAGGTACATTTGTGGCCTTTCCAGCTGTTGCAGGTGTTTAGTGAGGTAAATGCCAAATGGGGCATTATACTCTATGATTGGTCTAATGAGGGAAGAGTAGAGAGAGATGATGACCTCTTTCTTCCTGGATGCAAAAACCCTTGGTAATGAGATATGCCACATAGAAGGACTTTCTGACCACAGTGGCAATGTGGTGGTCAGAGGAGAAGTTGCTGTCAACCTGTGTCCCCAGATCTCTTATAACACCTTCAGTGTTCAATGGGATACCATCAATGTGGTAATTAGTAGGAACTGAGTTTTTTCCAAAGGGAATGATGATGCATTTTCTGGCCTTAAGCTTAAGGCCATGGTTTTGACACCAGTTGTTGATCTCAGTGAGGCCTTTCTGTAGGATGTCTACATCACTTGGGGAGTTAATAATGGTGACCCAGCTTGCAATCATCAGCGAACTTGGTCAGCAAGAGTCCCTCCGTATTGGCCTGGACTTCTGAGAAGTAGATGCCAAACAGGAGAGGACCCAGGAACGATCCCTGTGGGACACCACTCGTGACTGGTTGGCAGTCTGACTTGGAGTCTGCTATTCTCACACTGTGGATTCTATCTGTGAATCTGCCAATTTACAACCCACCTATACGGGTTGATGCCTAGTTTGGTGAGTCTATTAATAATTCCTGAGTGGAGAATGGTATCAAAAGCCTTGGCCAGATCGAGGTAGGCTGTATGAACTGCCTTGCCCTCATCCACAGCTCTAGTAACTGATTCAAAGAAGTCAACCAGGTTGAGCAGGCATGATCTACCCTTCACAAAACCAAATTGCATTGGGATCCAGAGTTTGGAGATTCCCTATATACTTGTTAATTAGGTCCATGATGATGCACTCCATAGCTTAACATATCAGACTTGTCAGGCTAATGGGGCGATAATTCCCAGGGTCTGTAGTCCCCCCCCCCTTTATGGAGAGGGATGACTGTAGCAGAGTGCCATTCTGTAGGGACAAAGCCTGATGTGAGGCTATGAATGAACAGTGCACACAGGTATGGTGCCAGTTCACTTTGTAGTTCATGTAGAACACAGACAGGGATATTGTTGGGTCCCATGGAAGCTGTATTCTTGGCCTTGAACAATGCAGCTTTAACCTGTGCTGCAGTAATGCTAGATGCCTGGCATTCTTCCAGCATTGTGATTGGTTCTTTGGGGAGGAGAGAGGGGTAAAGTTGGCACTGAATCTGTAGGCCAGTATGATGGCAATATCTGTTGGCTCAGTATAGGAGGTACCATTGTGCAGTAACTCAAAGCAAATCTGGGTATTGCCATGGAGATTCTTGATATAACTATAGAAGTTGTTGTGTCTTTTGGCTTTTCCCGGTTAGGGGTCGCCATAGCGGAACTCTGGTCTGCTAATGATTGGCAGTATATTTTTACGTGCCGGCCCTGACGCACAACATTCAACAAAGGTACGATACAACTACAGAAGGCTTTGTGGTTATTTTTAGTGTCTGCCACAATTCTGCCTTAATAGCTAGCTTTACAGGTTTTGATGAGAAATATCAACTTTTTGTTGAGGCTAATAAGGGAGTTTTTCAGTTTCTTCCTTCTGTTGCAGAGTTTGTTAATGGCTGGGGACCACCAGATTGGCTTCCTTTTTTTGGAGGAGAGCATCTTAGTTCTGCTGGGTATGGCTAGTTCCATGCATTTATGTACGTGTACGTGCAGTGCATTGGTGTATGATTCAGTGGTCATGCACCTATTTTCCATTTGAATAGGTGCCGTGAAGTTAGCCACATCTGTTTTTAGGAGCCCAAAGTCAGCTTTGGAGAAGTTTTTCATGATGGTTACCATTGCTTGTGGTGTGAGTGAGATGTGGATTTCCACGGTAATTAGCTTGTGCTCAGATCTAAGCCAGGGAGGAATTGACTACTGGTGTTGAGCAATGGTTGCCCATGTTAGCAATAACCAGGTCAAGGATTCTACTTCCTCTAGTGGGGTTAAGAATGAGCTGGTCCAGCGCATTGGAATTAATAAATTCCAGGAAGCATTGGGCAAGTGTATTGGTTCATGAGTAGTTTTCCCAGTTAATGGAGGAGTAGTTGAAGTCACCCAGTATGAGAGTGTGGGGTTGGACTCTAATCGTTTCCAGAATGCTTATGAACTTGGAATGTGAGTCTTGGGACATGGTTGGTGACCTATAGCAGGCTATGACCTGAATCACCATCTTACCCACTGTTAGTTGTACCTGAAGTATCTCCAATACATTATTCTGGGCTACTAGTCTGGAGGTGTGTATATCCTTTATGAATATGGAGATGCACCACCTTGGGAGCTTCTGTCCAATTTCTGGGGCCGAAAGGTATGGAATGAGTTATAGCCTGGTAGCGCAGGGGTGCTTTCAGCTGCTTTAAACCAGGTTTCTGTTACAGCACAAATGTCGATGTTCTCCATTTTGAGGAGTGCTTTGAGCGAGTGCATCTTGAGATTTAGACTTCTAGCATTGAGCAGCATGACCCTTATATTGCATTTATTTATAGCTGTTACAGTGGTAATCTGGTCTTTGGAAGACAGCCTAAAAAAGGCACTATAGGGGTGGCAAGAGCATTAGCCAGTATCTGGAAACCTACGGGTGACAGATGCAGGCCATCTCTGGCAAAGCTTCGTGTTCTGTCATTCATGTCATCCCTAGCAGACAGATACTGGATCCCCTTAGAATGACACCAGAAACTTAGCCAATTGTTGAAGTCAATTATTTTCTGTTTGTATTGTGGTATCATTCTGGGCGATGGTAGGATGCTGCTCAGGCTAGGGTCATACCTGCCTGGGCCACATAATCTGAGAGCTCCTCCATGTCTCTTTTCATGTAGTCTAGGGAAGTACGTCTCAGGTCATTCACACCCACATGGACAATATCAGAGTCATACTTGTACTTGTTGTGAAGTAACCTGAGTGCGTGTGTTATGTGTCAGATTCTGGAACCTGACAGACAGCTGACTGTTACCTTCTCCTTATTCAACCTAGTGAGTGGGATATCAGTGTGCCTCACTATTGAGTCATCTATGATTAGTGTATTGGGAAAGCTGTTTTGCCTTAGTGGCTTAGGTTGAGGGGCACACTGCGTAGGTCAGCTATGTGTCTTGCGATTTGTGCTGTGTTGTAGTGGTCGATTGCATTTCTGATTTGGAGGTTTCTGCTGTTTGGGTAGATTTCTATTGAGAGCCTCCGTGAAGGTGGGTGTGTGGTTTGTGTTTTTATGTGAGAGTTGTGATGGTGGGTGTTTTGGAGGGTTATGTGTTGCATGTGGTGTGGTGCAGCTGTTGACCTCCCCTTGACCAGTTATTCTGGTCTTGGCTGGAGAGTGCATGTCTTCCAATTTGGATATATAATTGCATCTCTCACAAGTCTGAGTGTTGGAATGTAAGAAGAGAGGGTTGTCTGTGTACATGAGGCAGTTGCTACACTGCCTCATAATGCCCAAGTTCACCAGGTTAATAGGAGAAAGCACAGGGAAATGACCTTTAGACATGCCAGGAGGGATGGTCATTATTAATAAGTACTGGAGCTGTTTCCTTATAGAACATTTAGTGCTGTTAGCACTTATGTGTGCTACAATAAATACTACAAGAAACCAGATGAAGTGCTAGGCAAATAAGCTAGTTACATGCAAGAGAGTAGAGAACTAGCAAGATCTAAGGGAGAAACTGAAGAGCAGACTTTCTGGCACCGGTAATAGGAGGCTTTTAAAGCAGAAAGTTGAAAGGGAGCTAGAAACCACTCCTCTTGTGGTAGATAGGCTACCTATTGCTTACCACTCCCTTGTGTACAACACTCAGGTCTGCCCATATTTTCCTTCTCTCTTCTGCGTTTCTCACTGTGGACATATACTGAAGCACCCCATCTACCCCAGTTGTCTGCTCTGCACCACTGGTTTCAGCATTACTGCCATAATAAAGGGGAACATGTCAATACTCAGGGGAAATACAGAAGGGCCATAACCATCGGTGATGTTACCAGAAATGGTGTATACTTCCATTTAAGTGTATGCAGGACAATCATCTATACACCTTGAGCATCTTTTGTCCCCTGCTTATAATCTTTTAAAGGATCCTGCTATCTGGATGGTCTGCCTTTAAACCTGCCAAAACACTTTAAAAGAGTGAATTTGCTTTTTTGTGTACAGTTACGTGCTATTTCTGCCTCCTGTTGCTATTCAATAAATTGGAATTAACGGAATTTCTTGGGGGGTCTTCTTAGTGCCTTTCTGAGTGGATGATCAAAATAGCAGGTTTTGTGGTTGTATGCCTTATGGCCTTAAGAGATGAGACACCCTGGGATGTGGCAGTATGTGCCTTGTTGGGTTTCTTATAAATATTTTCCAGATTCTTAACTACAGTACTTTCAGTGCTGGACTTTACAAATCATAGGCATAACTGTCTCAATTAGTACCCTGTGCAGGTCCAACAAACTTGTGCCCCACCCCCTCATCTCTATAGCACACAGTCAAAACAGGACTTTGGCTTGCTTACTGCAAAAAGTTGATTGCCTTCCTGCAGTACAGCAGCCTATCCATGCACCCCCCAAGCTCTTCAAGTGAAGTGCAAAAAAAAAAAAAAAAAAAAAAAGCAAAAAAGAAATACATCTACTGAGAACTGTAGGAAGTTGATTGGCTTCCTACAATAATTCAACCAATCATGCCTCACTAAATCTATGCCCCCCCCCAGCTCTTCAAGTAAAGAAAAAAAAAAGCTGGACCAAAGTGCCTATCTGTACAGAAAAAAATACCAACCTTTTGAGGGGAAGTTACCCCCTTTACCCCATCCTTGTTATGCTGCAGTTAAAAATGTTAGCAAAATACAGTTGTGTTTTTGATGCTGTGTATTTTATTCATAGAGCTTTCAAGTACTCAGAAAATCCATTTCACTTTCTTTCATACACTGTAGATACAACACAGCATCAAAAATTCTGTTTCATTCATTTTTGACTTAAAATGATAGCAGAAAAATTGCAACAGTGGTATCACTTTTTGTATCTCATTAAATGCAATCTGTGTACACTGATATTCTTTGAGGTAAAGGGCAAAGTGACAAAAAGTGTTGCCTCTGTATTCTATTTTGACTTTTTCTGAACTTTGTTGGTGGCTAGAGGTGGTTTTAGTGATATTTTCAAAAACTATTATCAAATGTCTATCATAGTAGATACTCTCATCCTTCCAGATGTGTGGCTGTGGTGGTGAGCATTACTTGGGATAGGTAGTTGGGGGTAGAAACTTCCTTGTGTCAATAACATTTACTTTATTAACAAGTAGACTTACTGGACGTAAGTGTCCATCTGCGGGTGTGAATTTGGAGTATTGTCAGGTTAAGTGATCTACAATTTCTAGGTAGTAATGAGATCATTAGATTTTAGTGTGTGTGTATGTGTAGATGTGTGTTTGTGTATGAGTGAGTGGATGAGTAGGTTAGTGACTACAACTGAGCTGGAGGGTGAGTTACAGTGGAGTTGTGTGTGTGTGTGTGTGTGTGTGTGTGTGTGTGTGTGTGTGTGTGTGTGTGTGTGTGTGTGTGTGTTGAGTGTTTGCATTTATATGGGACAGTGAATGAAAGGGGTTTTACTGCTGATGCAGTTCATGGGTTGCCAGTAGTAACTACTGCAGAAAAGTGCTTTTTAGCACTGGCAGTAATTATCTGTCATTCAGAAACATGCAAATTATCTGACAATGAGGTCTTCTTCAGTGCATCTAATCATGTCTCTGAATCACAATTTACACAATCATGTTGAAAGGATTGCTATTACTGTATAATACTGGAATGAGCTGGAAACAACTGGAAGAAACGGGAATGAGACTGGAATGAATATCTTTATGTTAATTACCCAGAGCTGTGCTGAACTGGTGCCAGTCTCTCTTTTATGAATCAAATCTTCTTGTACTTTTCAGAACGAATAATGATCACACTGAAGTTAGGTTAAAAATGCTTCATTATGTACAATGGAGGTCGATGTCAACAACATCCGAATACTGTTTCCAATAACAGTGCGGATAAACTGAAATAGTCCTCTGCAGTCATATTCATATTTCTTTGATAAACTGAAAATAGTGCTCTGCATTCATCTTTTTCGTCCTGAATAGTATAATTAATATTCTGAAATGCTGGATATTTGACCTGGCTTCTGCAGTCATAGTAAAGTGTCTCTACTCCCTCTGAAGACTGCACTGCCATGACTTTCTGCATATCAGCCCAAACAAACTAACTTAACTAACTACATCTGAAGTAATTCCTAATAATACCAAAATCCTGCAAATCTCTACATTCCTCCATAGCCTTGGTTTCCAAGCCTTGTAGCACACAAACAAAAATGTGTTTGTAAAATGTACAGCACATTCTGTTCTTATCAGTATTCTTGACTAAAGGTTATGCAAACTGTGAAGCCTGCTTTTATATGGCTGAATTTCTAGATTTTTACAAGAAATGATACCAGATGTAATACATGTAAACTGCCCCTTTTGGCCTCTGCAGTTTACCTTCATGTTTGAATTCTTTCTGAATCCCAGGGAAAGTGTGTTATTGTTTTAGTTATCATACATTTGTCTCCTAATGACTACTTTGTCAGTCTGTGAAAGTAAGACTTATAGACCATCTGATCATTCAAATGCATGCTTTAATGTTATACAAGTAAGAATGATATGTAGGAAGCTTAGGGCAATAACTGCACTGCTGTGCTTGTGTCTATTTCAAAGTATTACATTGATGTGTAAATGCTCTCTAGTTTTAAAGTGATTTGCTTATTGTAACGTTGGCATTCTTCATAGAAGAGGAACAGGAATAAGTGTTGCCAACTTGCAGTGTTATTTCCCCTGCCTCTCACATTGATGCATTCAGACATTTGCAGAAAACATTTCATAAATACCATGTCTAGTACCTCAATTAGTTGGAAACTATTTTAGTTGCCTACAGAAAAAAAAAAAAACAACAGAGATATCCACACTGCTTATAATCTACTGTAAGTTATTACTTTCCCCATAAAGTAACAACTGTTTGAATGAAAGAGATAAATTTACTCTTTCATCTTTTTAATTGGCATGAAATAACTTTAGGTGAAGCTGGTACATGAAAGTATTCGATATTCTGTAATAGTTGTATAGAAGGCAGAAAGAGTACACTGTCTACACATTTTAAAGAAAAATAACATCCTGAAGTATCTATGCACAATAAATTCTCCAATATTTGCTACTTGACTGGAATCAATGACAACAGCATTTGATAAAATGTGTACTTCATCAAAAAAATATGGAAAAGAATAATATAAAAATACAGAGATGTTAACTGAGGAAGACCTATGTTCCTTCAAGTCTCCATTTATGCTGAAGCAAGCCAAAAAAATCATTCAAGTTTCCATGCTTATAAAGAATCATAGATAGGCATCTATTGCCAAAGTAAGGCCAATGATTTAAGACTTACCCCATACAAATTTAGCACACATCAGTTTTACTGTAAAATCATAGTGACTTCAGGCCAAAGTGGTCAGAGCCCACACCTCAAGCCCAGCACAAGACGAGGAACCTGATCCTCATTTTGAAGACACTGGAGACCTAGTCTGCACATCAGACTACTACCAGGAGATGTCTTCTTTCCAACCATTAATTTGAGTGTCATATCTTCAAAGGAAGGAAATGTGCTTACTTCTCTATATCCTGTAAAAGACAGGATTGCCTTCCTCTTGCTTCTAGTTATATTATCTATAGTTTCTGCATTCCAATTACTACATTGGTTGTTTCCCTTGAGGGCAACTGCTAGACACCTGAGACATTCTTACTCTGTGAATCTAATCCCTACTGGCAGACCCCCTCCTGCTAAAACCTATAAACAGGAGTGGAGGAGTGGAAACAGGACAATATATTCTATTACCAAACTCACTTTGTTCTGGCTTCTCCCCTCTCCGAAAAGACATGACCACACCTGGATCTATTAGTAAACAAAGGTTTATTTCAGCAGGAACAATTAATTCATGTGTTAGGTACATATTAATAAATACCAAACTTACGGTTTATACATCTGTTTGAACTTATACTTTTCTTTAACTTAGAAATATTGCAGAATGATTACTGGCTCTGTTCCAGAGGTTCTAAATAAGCAGAAAGTGCCATCAATTAAAATCAATAACAGACTTTCATGTATCAGGTTAGATGAGCACATAAAGAACCAAGCTGCCTGGCTGGCAGCAGCCTACATCAGTAAGAACTTTGGAACATCCACCTAATTACCCTGCTTATACCAGTTTGGATATCTGCCAACTGCATATAAAGCTACAAATGTTAAAGGCTGAGCTCATTAGCAAATCCAGTCAGGAAGTACTTCTTCCCAACTATTTTAATCAGATTTGCCCTTGGATACAATGCCTATGCTCCCTTTGGTAAGGAGAGCATTCCCTTGATGCACCTTTCCAGTGAATGAATCACAGTTGTACATCTTATTGCTCAAGTTTTCATGCTTGTACTCAACAAATTTATGGAATAAGCTTTACCTCATCCGTATTTTAAAAACATCGGTTTTCCCGAAATCATGGTGACTGCAACCCAAAAAAGAGAATTCAGAGTTTGTGGCCTGCAACCAGGGTAGTGGGATAAACCCTTGCATCATTTTAAGTGATGGGGGCCCATCCCCATCTGAAAACATTTCAACCTGGAAATGTTCACCCACTAGGTCACATTCTGAAACTCACATGCACTGTGACCTGTTCCATTTGAGTTAATATTCTAGACGATTCCCACCTAACAAGAAAACACCTCTTCCTATCCGTAACCCCTATTCTCTACATAAATACTCTCTCCCTCCTTTTTCATTTCTACATATTTTTAGCACATTCCCTGAGGATCACCTTTTAGATCTTGCAACAACATTCTTATTTGTAAATTAAAAAAGCAAAACATGCTTGTTTCATATGTATCCCATTCAGAAGCATTGCTATTAATCCCACAATTTGTACCTCCCAGCACATTCTTCTACTGGCAGATATCCTTGCCCTTCCTAGACCTTTGCAGCTCACAGCATTTTTCCACCCAACCAAAATAATATGAAATTTGTCTTTACCCACAAATGTCTCTAATAACAATGATAATAGTAACAACAGATTGTTTCTTAGGTATTCAGTCCAAATAATTTCCACAAAGTGTAAAACAACAACCATCTGGTTTTGTGATTTGTTCATCCATTTGTTTCAGTACAGGTTATAACTGAAGCCATATCTTCCTAAGGAGTGCTTTCCAATGTAACTACCATTTGCTGTTATCAAACCCCAGCTGTTTCTCTGCCAGATGAACTCTGGCCCTTTTGGAGGGCAAATGAATAAACATAGCTAAACTGTTCTGTCATCTCCAACAGAAAATACAAGAGGCAGCTTCGGTAAACATTTATTTTATGTCTGCAGAAGTAGTTTAAAAGCCTACCCAGATCCTTCTTTTTATTTGTGTTTTTTTTTTAATCTTGTCTACTTAACGATAGCCTCTGTTGCCACCACTTTGGCCAAATATGATGCTTGTCCAGTTCTGAATCAATAGGATAACGTCTGGGTTGGGTTAATTTTAGAGTAGTGCAAAGCTTTCTTCAAAGGCATCTCAAAATGCTGTACTTGTATTACTTTCCAGAACCACTATACTATCACTTTTTGTTGGTGCCATGTCCCCTCAAATATAAGCAGCACACTGGACTACATGACTCTGCATGTTAATTCAATGCCCTTTTTGCTCAGAATGATTTGCTGACCTTTGTTGAATTGATCAGTCTTGGATGACTCTAATGAAATTGCCACATGCTCCTCTGAAACACATCCCACATCCTAAATGCCCCATAGCTCACATATCCTAAACATCTTATGAAATACAATGGAATTATAAGAGACATAATTATTACTAGCATCATGGAAACACCAAAGAGACATGTGCCAATGGGAAAATCTTAAATTATTGCTGTGAGGGAATAATGAGATGGGCCTTCCCATCTAACAAATCCATCGCCACGTCCAACAGAAACTATGCAACTTCTTATTTACCTTTATCTGACTTGAGATTCGTGTAGTTTTTCACTGTAATCTGTGTGTCCTTTTGTAAGACAACCCATTTTGAAGCACTATATCAGTTATAATGCCTCCTCCTCACTGGGGTAATCTATCAACTTAGGATCAAACACCTCATTTGGTTGACAAGGTGGCCTCAAAATCAACAGGTTCCTTGATCATCACCTTTCATATTGAAAGGATCCTCTACTCTCTGACACTTGAACTCCCCAGCACCTTCCTGACAACCTTTCAAATAAAGGTAAAACTACACTCCTTCCTCTTTGAAACACCTGAATGCTAGATGAGTCCTAGTATAGTTGAAGACTTATGCGCAAAATGACAAGCCATCCAGTAACACCAATTAGTACTGCTTGTCCAGCATGAACTGCACTCCAACCATTGCTGCTATTCACTCCCTAACTGGCTGGATGCTATTAAGAATTGCCCCCAACCTGATGTTTAATGTTCTACCAGAGGGATTCAACCATTGTCTTTGACTGGATGGTATTAAGAATTGCCCCAACCTGATGTTTAATATTCTACCAGAGGGATTTAACCCCTTTTGTTGACTGCATGTTGTTAACAATTGCCCCAATCTAATGCTTAATCTTCTACCTAAGGGATTTAACCACTGCCACTGACATCCTGAAGAATAGATCATAAAGCAACAAGACCTGTCCACTTCTCATCTTCTGTGCTTCCAATGTAGCATGGAAGCAGAAAATATCCAGTAACCCAAATGTCCCACAGAGTCACCCAAACACTAGGCACTCTGGGTTGTCCTCTTACCACTTTTGCTTGTTGAACTGTTAAACTTTCCCTTGGCCCTACCTGCTCTTGTTCTGTTCTCTCCAGTCTTAACCCTGCTCTCAATTTGATTTCAGACCTTTAACTCAAAGTGTCAATAAAACCATCATAATATTCATCTGATCCATCTATTATAAATGAAATGAACTGATACAGACTGGTGGCTGACTGGACTTCTCTTCTTGGTCTGACTGACATAAATGACTTCCATGCTTCCCATTCTGACCACTTGTTTGGGTTTTGAATCTCTACATTTTGTTCACAATATCCTCCAATGAAACAGAAAATACTTGAACACATCCACCATCAGGCTACTATCAAATAAGTCCTCTTTTCTTTACATTCATAGAGCACCTGCAGTTTATAAACAGTTTCTAAACTTCTAAACACCACAAAAAATCTTATAAAACACTTTATTTGAGGCATGCAGCTTGTGGGTTTGGAGTCTCTTGTAGTTGCTTGCCTGCCACTTGTGGTCCATGGTAGATTAAAAATACTGTTAATCCTAATAGCAGTATTATTATAACACATCATATTGTTAAATTGTTTACATTTAAATTATTTTTGATGTCAGCTAACACATTTACATTTTGGTAATGTGAACATCAATATCTATCTCTCCAATTTCTTACCAGAAGTTGCATGCACAGTGGCTGACAAAATATTTGGTTACCAATAAAACTTCAGTAAATGGCATTTTTTTCACTTGGGCTACCAGCCACTGTACCACCTATTTTTTATGGCCTTCCATATTTTGGAAGGCAAACTGCTCCTCTCAGACCACAGGACATCCTTCAGGACTTGAGAGGATAGGTTGATGACACTGAGACTGCAGCAGTGACCTATAATAAAGTTGACAATAATGACCCTGAATAGTCAGTCCCTTGTTAAAAACAGTCTGCCTGCTGCCCCCCCACACAGACACATGTTGAAGTTTGAAATGTCACATGTATCATCATGATTGCCATTTTAACAACACATTTGTATTGAATGAGGTACAATTTATAACTTTTACCAGCAAAAGCTACCAATTAAATGCAGTGTTCCTTTGCAAAGATTTGTTTATGGCTTGTAATTGACCAATAATTTATAGTTGACTGTGTAGTCCAGCTTGCCTTACTAAGTTAAAAGCATTTTTTTCTCCAGCTATTAGTTAGCTGCTTACCTTTTCTTAGATAAAGTTGTGTGATTATGTCAGAGACTCTACAGGGCCTGTAGTCATTCAAGTTTTCCTCTGGACTGGCCCAGCCAGATAGATTTTTTGATGGCACAATCAACCTATCTGGCTCTTATCTGGATGTCTTTGAATTAGCCTATGCTGATATTTTGTAGGACAGATATTTTTCTAAAAATGTTGAAGGTGGTCTTTTTCATCCCTGTCCTGATGAAGAAAAGTGTTGCAATGTGCATTCTGGAAAATTTAAGCTTTGTCTCTATTGTGCCATTTTCAGGTAAGGTTTCTAAGAAGTATATATCCAACTAAATCAGTTTTAGAATTTTAAAGCCCCTTTGATCCTTACCATTCTGGATTCCATTTCTAATATAAAAGAGATGCACCCTTAGTAAAATGATCAATGAATACCTAGTGAAAAGAGGTCAGTCATCTGTCAGCGGCCTTCAACAGTGTTGACCATTAAGTCATCAATGAACGACTGCTGCAGTCCTCTTATTGGTTTGCCTTTACATTCAATGTGTATTTGTAGGATTGTTTTGTGTAGTAATTCATTTTGAGAGACACACTGAAATGTGGAGTTCAGCATGGTTTATTCTGGGTTGGTTGTTTATTGTCCACATGCTTCACCTCGCCAAAGTCATTCATAGGATGTTTTTTATTTTAACTATTCTCATGCTGATAGCTGTAGCTCATCTATATTTATCAGTGATGCTGGTTACTGAACTTTTTCAGGACAGCTTGGATGGCATCCTTATTTGTATTAGGAGACACTGTTTGAAAGTGATTGCAGCTAACACTGAGTCACTGACCATCCTTACAACTTTAAGGATCTCTTATCCTTTTGGCTTTATGTTATTTGAGTCTTTGCTGTTCACCCTGGACATATTTCTGACTAATTAGCTGCAACTTAAGAATGAGGCCATGATGCTTCTTTAAGCCTTCCAATGGTCATCTGAGGAACATTTTCAAAAATCAGCACATTTTTCCACATAAGGAGCTGTTCTGTTGTGCTGCAGTCATTAATGTCTTCATTCCTGACTACAACAATTCTCTTTATTCATGGCTGACACCATTCTTGACTACAGCAATTCTCCTTATTCAGGGCTGGCACAGCTAGTGCAGACCTTTCCTGTATTACAAATGTGCTGTGACAACTGCAGTACCATCTTGTGGCTGATGGAGTTATTTTCAAAGTCATGGTATTAATTTGCCATTCTCTACATGACACAGGTATTGCTTGTCTAAAAGAAAGGATGTTCCCCTATGTGGCATCTCATCTCCTTCTATATTTAAATGGTGTGTGTTTGCAAGCATACCTCTCAACCATACCAAATTCCTCTGTATTTATCTGTTTTGAGGACAAAATAATGGGGTGCCACAAATTTCCGAGTGTCCCTTCAATTCCCAATTTTTTTATTTTTTTATTTTTATTTCCAATTTTAAGTTATGGCTGATGTCATCACACATTGCCAGTGTATCCTACAATGTCATCAACATGCAGAGGTTTATATGATAACATCAGCTTCGTGAGGCAGTGCGTGACAGCCTGTTGGACTCAAAGACTGGGTCCAGAGATTTAAAAAAAAAGAAAACAAACTTTAGACAGCTGTTTAAAGCCACAGCACAGCCTGCCCATGAGTGACTTGCTGCACAGCCAACCAACAAGCGAGGAGTTTGATGAGTCTCAGTTGAATAATTTCAATTTGAGAAGATACTTGTTTAAGGATAATACGTTGTCTTTAATACAAGTTTTTGAAATTTTTGTTTTCGCAGACATGTAGAGTTAATCTTTTTTTTCCCTGCGCCGTACTCTAAAATGGTTAAATTCAGTTTTGACTGCAATGTCTGGAAGCTCTGGAAACTGCCTTGTTTGTATTACATGAGGCTTTCTGAGAGAAGAGTCTTCTCCTCTCTTTCGGCTGTTCTGGTTAGGGGTTGCCACAATGGATCATCTGTTTCTATTTCTTCCTGTTCTCTGCTTCTTGTTCTGTCACACCAACCACCTGCATAACCTCTCTTACCACATCCATAAACCTTATCTTAGGCCTTCCTCTTTCCTCTTACCTGGCAGCTCCATTCTTAGCATCCTTTTCCCAGTATACCCAGCATCCCTCCTCAGCACATGTCCAAACCAACGCAATCTCGCATCTCTGGCTTTGTCTCCAAACCGTCCAACTTGAACTGACCCTCTAATATACTTATTCCTAATCCTGTCCACCCTCGTCACACCCAGTGAAAATCTTAGCATCTTCAACTCTGCCATGTCAAGCTCTGACTCCTGCCTTTTTGTCAATGCCACCATCTCCAACCCATATAACATAGCTGGTCTCACTACCCTCTTGTAGACCTTCCCATTCACTCTTACTGCTACCTGTCTGTCACAAGTAACTCCTGACACTCTTCTCCACCCATTCCACCCTGCCTGTACTCTATTCTTCACCTCTTTTCCACACTCACCATTACTCTGAACTGTTGACCCCAAGTATTTAAACTCATCCACCTTCACCAACTCTACTTCCTGCATTCTTACCATTCCTCTACCCTCCCTCACATTTACACACATATATTCTGTCTTAGTCCTGCTAACCTTCATTCCTCTCCTCTCTAGAGCATATCTTCACCTCTCCAGGGTCTCCTCAACCTGGTCCCTACTCTCACTACAGATCACAATGTCATCTGCAAACATCATAGTTCACGGGGACTCCTGTCTGATCTAATCTGTCAATCTGTCCATCACTCACTATAAATAAGAAAGGGCTCAGAGCTGATCCTTGATGTAATCCCATCTCCACCTTAAACGCACCCATCACTCCCACCACAGACCTCACCACTGTCACACTACCCTCGTACATATCCTGTACCACTCTTACATACTTCTCTGCCACTCCCGTCTTCCTTATACAATACTACAACTCCTCTCTAGGCACCCTGTCATATGCTTTCTCTAAGTCCACAAAGACACAATGCAACTCCTTCTGACCTTCTCTATATTTTTCCATCAACATCGCATCTGTAATGCTCTTTCATGGCATGAAGCCATACTGCTGATCACTAATCATCACCTCCCTTATTAACCTTACTTCCACTACTCTTGCTCATAACTTCAAGCTGTGGCTGATCAGTTTTATCCCACTGTAGTTACTTCAGCTCTGCACATCACCCTTATTCTTAAAGATAGGTACCAAAACACTTTTTCTCCACTCCTCATTTATCCTCTGACTTTCCAAGATTTCATTAAACAATCTGGTTAAAAACTCCAATGCCATTTCTCCTAAGCACCTCCATGCTTCCACTGGTATGTCATCTGGGCCAACAGCCTTTCCATTCTTCATTATCTTCATAGCTGTCCGTACTTTCTACTTGCTAATCTGTTTCACTTCCTCATTCACTATCCTCACATGATCCAACCTTCTCTCTCTCATTCCTTTCATTCATCAGCCTCTCAAAGTACTACTTCCATCTGTTCAACACACTCTCCATGCTTGTGAGTATGTTTTCCTCACTATCCTTTATCACCCTTACCTGCTGCACATCTTTCCAAGCTTGATCCCTCTGTCTAGCCAATCAGTACATGTCCTTTTCTCCCTCTTTAGTGTCCAACCTTTCATACAACTCTCCATATGCCTTATCCTTAGCCTTCGCCACCACTCTCTATGCCATGCACCTCATCTCCCTATACTCCTGTCTACTTTCTTCATCTCTTTGACAATCCCACTTCTTCATCACCAGCCTCTTCCTCTGTATACTCTCCTATACTTCCTCATTCCACCACCAGGTCTCCTTGACCTCCTTCCTCTGTCCAGATGTCACACCAAGCACCTTTCTAGCCATCTCTCTTACTAGCTCTGCTGTAGTTACCCAGCTATTCGGTAACTCTTCACTGCCCCCCAGTGCCTGCCTTAACTTTTCCCTGAACTCCACCTCACAATCACCTCTTTTCATCTTCCACCATTTAATCCTTGGCACTGCTCTCACACTCCTCCTCCTCTTCTTTTTCACGAACATCATTCTATAGACCACCATTCTATGTTGCCTAACTACATGTTCCCCTGTCACCACTTTACAGTCTCCAATCTCCTTCAGACTGGCCCTTCCGCATAGGATATAATCGGGTTCCTATTAGAACCACGAACGCTTGAAATTCCAAATGTCATATGGTCAACACCATATGATCGGAATTTCAACCATTTGAAGGTTAAACGTAACAGTGCTGTTCAGTGCAGAATGGGAGAATTTCCCTTTTCTGCACTGAAGTGCGATCTCAGAGTTGGTATATTTAAGTAGGGGGGATGGGGGTGCAGCCCCCCACGTGCTTGCCCCCCTGCCTGCACCATTAAGGTAAGTTTCTTTTTTTTTTTGTTTTATTATATATTCAAACTTTTAAACTTTGATCATATGTTGTCGAACATATGGGATTCGAAGTTTTGAAAGTTTGAATATATAATATAGACCCGATATAATCCATCTGTGTGCATCTTCCTCCACTCTTGCACATCACCCTATGCTCCTCCCTCTTCTTAAAATACATATTCACCACAGCCATGTCCATTCTTTTTACAGAATCCACCATCATTTGACCTTCTGCATGCCTCTCCTTAACACCAAACCTACCCATCACTTCCTCATCCCCTCTGTTCCCTTCACCAAGGGTGTAGGCCTCTTTATTGTATCCATATACTTTAGACAATTCAAAGGAATATATTCGGTCCCTGAGGCTGTACACCCCCTAAGTACATACTTGCTTGTACTCCGTATCTCACATAGTTCCAAGGAATGGCAGGCAAAGAAAGTTGCTTTGACGAGAGCAATTTCATGTCCTTTAAGGTATGGTTTAAACTTTTTGGAGTATCACTGATTGAGATGTGATAGACTCCCATAAAGCTAATGTTTCTAGTAAGACAAGCCTTCCATTTTACATGACGGGTTTGGGAATGCCTCAGAAAAATTCTAATAATGTATCCTTATTGCTGGAATAACTATTTTGATTAATCAATTTAATTTTATGATACTACCATTTCTACCAAATACATTAAATAAGGCATTAACTCAAATGTGTGTTAAATTTTCCTTTACAAGAAATAGACCCGAAATGCTCAAACAACAGTGCCAATGTTAATTTTGTGTAGTTACTGTCATTCCGTCGAACAGGTTCGTTTTGCACATAGCTCTCAGCTGTCCAGATTTTTGCAGAATGCTCAGATTTATGACTGATATTTTTGCTCTCTTCCTCATAAATTTTGCAATTTTCTGGCAAAGCATCAAGGATGGAAATCACTAAATGACAAACATTTTGTGTTCCAGTCTTCATATCCTTCAGAAAATGAATGCTAATACAAAAACTTTAATTCTATCAACTTTCTAGGTAATATTTACCTAGAAAGTTGATAGAATGAAAGTTTTTGTATTAGCATTCATTTTCTGAGGTGGTGGTACTGCGGTAGCGTTGTCACCTCACAGTAAGATGTTGTCCTGTTCGATTCTCAGCTAGAGCATCTTCTGAGCGTCCCTTCGTTGAAGGTTGTGCATCAGGGCCCATAACTCGGCACGTAAAAATCTACTGCCAATCATTAGCAGACTGGAGTTCCGCTGTGGCGACCCCTAACTGGGAAAAGCTGAAAGACACAACAACAACTTTCTAGGTAATATTTAAAATGTGTCCCTATGTCCTTTGTCCCTCCATTATTTTTAGCTTTGTCCTTATTTCTTGGGCTAAGAGTTTGAATAGTATGATTCTGATAATTTATGGTTTTACATTGTTATTTGCCCCACATCATTCAAAAGTGGAAAGGCCACCGAAACACACACAGACTATCTGACCAACCATTGGTAATATATGAGGAAGTGAAGATTCTTTTCCACTTAAGCATATTCAATTGTATGTCACTGGGACCATTTCACACAATGGTTTGTCTGACTATTCTAATCCAGACCTAATATTTTTTTACACCACACTGTTTCATTTGGAGTATTTTATAACAGCATGACAGTTTTCACTCTGCCAAATACAAATGTTTATTTTAGAAAACATCATGCCTGAAGATATCCACTACCAATGTGTGATGGGAGGGTTTCAAATTTTTGTTGTGCAGCTGACTGTGATGTTTGCCTGACATTGTTGTCATTGTATCTTAGTCTAGGACAGTGACAAATTTAAAACACTACTAACACATTTTTTAGGTTGGATACTCTTCATTTACTTTGTTTCATATTTTCCATTTTTTCCATCCATTTCTCTACCTTTATCTTACAGGCAAGACTTTCATAAAAGATAAAGTGGTCTATTTTTTTTTTTGGGGGGGGTAGCTTTCCTTTTGTTGTTTTTTTTTTTTTTTTTATATATGTAGTGATTTACTTAACTGCTTTATTAGTGTGAGGTCAGACAAGAGAAGTACATGACAAGAGATCCATATAGTTGCTAAATAGGTTTAGGCAGCATAATTTCAAAATAGGTCAGACAAAATGTAGGAGAGACTACTTCATGGTATTCTAATGTCAAAGGTTTGAAACCTAACGCAGAAAAAGAGCAGTTTTGCGTTGTACAGCAAGCAGGCATAATTTACAAAATCTTACAAAGTTTCTTCATGATATGTTCAAGATTAACTATCATACCTCTAAGTCTCTCAGAGCAAGAAATCTGGACAAAACCAAAAACAATGGTGGGACAAAGGCCCAAAAATACGGACAGATTTTGCATACTGCTCCTGTAAATTTAGATAGTTGCTAAAATAACAGGTTTTACATTATTTTGTATTTTCTGAGGGATATAAAGTCTAAAATTCAAATGTCTGCCATTATTTATTATTATTTAGTGACTGCAATCTTCAAGCTGGTATCCCGCAATTCCATTGGAGGGGGGTTAGGGTTACATGATTAAGTATGCAAATTTTGTGCTAACCAGCATCCCAATTTTTGGCCAGTTGTACCTACTTTTCAGAGGCCATTGCCCAGATTTTTGATGTCTCCAGGTTGTGAGGTATGTTTACAAGTGATTTCTAATTATTTTTAAAAAGGTCAGCACAGAGATCATGCAGTCTCACTTTTAATAGGTTTCATTCTGAATAATACTAGAATTTTATTGCAGCTCAAAATAAACAGTTACCTCACTTCTTTAGATAAGATCAAATCAAAGAGTAAAAAAGTCACACAGTCGAACCAATTAGTAGAAACTACAAGATATACTTATCCAAGCTAGAGTTTTCACTGTGTGATATCTTAAACCTCCTATAATAGAGGCTCATGGGATATTTGCAAATGACCCCTTCAGGACATCAAATGTCTCAGCTATATGGCTTCCATGACCCCTTAAGGAAATCAAATGTCTCAGCTATATGCCTTCCATATAGCTGAAACAATTGATATCCTGAAGGGGTAATTTGCATATATCCCATGGGCCTCTATTACAGGAGGTTTAAGGTATCACACAGTGAAAATTCTAGCTTGGTTAGGTTTTTCTTAAAGTTTTTACTAATTGGTTTGTCTGTATGACCTTTTCCCTTTTTGGTTTTGATGGTAGTTGGAATATTGTGCAGACACCTTAATGGTTATAGATCAGCTGGGTTTAAAGACTCTGTGTTTCTAAAGTTTAACCAAACAATCCACTTATGCTGTACAACAATTTCATAAGAAGCCTGAAACATGTGTATCTATAGACAGTAGGATTTGGCTTTATTGGCCTGAATGTGTCCAAAAAGGTTACAAAGAAAAACTAAAAGTCATTGACATTCAGAAGCCATATAGCTAAAACACTTGATGTCCTTAAGGAGTCACTTGCATATATTCCCTGGGCTTTTATTACAGGAGGTTTAAGGTATCACACAGTGACAACTCCAGCTTGGCTATTTTTTCTTTTACTTTTTTCTTTATATAAGATAGATGGTTGCATGACCACATTTACTATTTTAAAACAAGTCAGATTGTACAAATTACCTTTATGTCACAGAAACAAATTTGTAAAAGGATGAGTAACAATGTGAAAATTGCTGTATTTTTTAATCTGAATAATAAAATGTTTGCATTGCTTTTGTAAAGAGCAAGTTAATAAAATAAAAACTTAAATATTCTTATTGTTGCAAAGGTTCCACCAAGAAAATTAGAATCTTTCAGCTTTCAATTTTAAAATACTGCCAATAGATAATGGTTCAGTATTATTGTAGTAGTTACACTTTATTTTTTTGTTTCAGTTTCTAGGCAGTGCCTGAAATACTTTTAAAAATTTTCCTTTCTGCATGTGGTGTCATATATTAAAAATGAACTGCCATGTCTGATTAGGAAAAGCCCTACACTGGAGAACTATGAAGTGTTCTAAAAATGCTTTAACTTCACCGATTCTGTTATTTACTAATTGTAATTGAATCAATAGGATTGATATTTTTGGTTTTAGAACTTCAGATATTTTTGCTGGACTATTTGTACTGTAGTCATTCTTGAACCCATTAATAAAGACTGAATGACTAAAGCTTGAAACAAGATCAGCTTTGCATTATTTTTTCTAGCTTGACCTGGAACTTAAACATCTAAACACCACATAACCAAAAGACCACTGATGCATCAAGGCAACTTAGATAATTTTGAAAGCTACTGTCTATTATTTGAAAGCTACTGTTGCTTGTTTATTATGTGTTGTTTTCATTGTTCTGTCTTGGAGCTTATCTTCCTGGGCCTCTACTGAAAATGGACATGTATCCAGTTAGACTAGCCCGGTCAACAAATGTAAAATAAATAAAAATAATAAATATTAAAATATTACTCCCACTTATGTATTTCAAGTCTTTACTTAAAGTCAACAAATAGTTATAACTTGCCAATCAAAACAGGACTGATCTGTGTCTTGAGCATTGGCGACGTTGGGACAGGAGGGCTGTGGTGGATTGGCTTTGTCAGCGTGACCATTCTTGGAGGAAGAGTTTCTGCATGTGATAATGACACAGCCCTAATAAAGGGGGTGGTGTCATAATCCTGGGACAGATTGACTTTAATTGTCCAGAACTAACTGATGCTATATATGGTAATGCATGAGCTCCAGTCAATTAGGGCATGCAAAAAAAATATATATATATATCCCTGGCATGCTACTGGTGAAATCTCCCTCCAAAGGGATAGCACCATGGATACAAGTTAAAAAGGCTTATGGTCTGGAGGGGGATCACAAATGACAGAAAATATTTATAACCTGAAGCCAGTGTCATTGAACTTAAAGATACAACTTAGCATTGCTACAACAGTATAGATGTATAACACAAAACATATATAAAAATAAAACACTTTTATAATAAAGACTGCTCTAAGATAGTCAAATTTAATAAGACATAATTTTGACATCTAAATAAAAAACAAAAATAAAAGATACATTTTTGCTACCATTTACATAATCGTCCAGATTCCATAAAGGTGACAGAATGCACCAGATTTCTCCAAGTTCCACGCAAAAGTTGTTGATAAATAAGTAATATGCTAATATGCAGTAGTGTACATAGAATAACTCTGCATATAACTGTAAAAATAAAATACTGCAAAATTGTAAAATAAAATAATTATTTTACAAACATGCCCTGCTTATAGCTCAAAAGTGGAATTTTGCAATACATCTATAATATTAGTCACATTAAATCAATTATTATTGCAGGTAGCTTGTACGTGTGTTGTGACTAGTAATACATTACTATATGTCTGCCTGATTTTGCAAGCAGATGTGGCTGTTTAACAATGTTATGATTGCTTCTGGGGAAAATAGTGTTTACAGTTAAAGCACATACCCCTCTCCTTCTGCAACCTCTGTCATCATCACCAGCAAAAAGAAAAAAAAGGTACTGACACAGAAGGATTCTGTCTGTTAATTATATATTGTTCAGTATGTAAAATTTAACAGTAAAGAATACTGAGCATCACATGTTCTAGAGCCTTGACATATAAGCTTAGAGTGTGTGCATTCAGTCATTGTTGTGGCACTGTTAATAATTCACATATGAGGAACAATGTACACAAACTGGACGAACACAAATCTGGATCTACAACTCTCATCTAAGTTTCCACTCTTACCCTGGAACCTACCTGCCTAGCTAATCCATTTTAGCTATGACTGCATGGATTTTTGCAGCTTAAATAATTGAACAATATACCTATGCAGGGAAGATTCCAAAACATGAATCAGGACCTTTAAAAGAAAAGGCCAACTTTAAACTACACTGTGCATTTAAAATAGAACACCATGCAGTCCTGACTAAATGTCATCAGACTGGTCACCAAAAACTGTAACAATGCAAAGTTCAAAGTCAGAAGCATCTACAATAGAATCTGTGTATGCACTGAAGAAACATATGCTGGTAGAAAAACACGTTCATTACTGTTGGAACATACATCATCATTTAATTGTTGTAGGAAGTCAGTCACTGTTAAAATACAACTGAATATATTATTAGCAATGAGATACACATGCAGCCATAATAATAGAACTCAGATGTTTCCAGAATCGTAGAAGATAACTAAGATATTCTTAGCCATCCATGAATTAGGCACTTTAGATATTAATGCACCTCTTCCATACCTGATGCATAAAAAAGCTGTACTGCATAACTAAACAAGTTACCATCTGTCACATCCATTCATAATTAGTCATTAATGAAATATAAAAATAACATCAATGATTCAAACTCACATTTCTTCCTGAGACATTCATAGTGGACTATTGCTTAATGGGCTAAGCTAGGTGAAAGAAAAATCGTAAAATAATACAGGATTAATAAGGAATATTTCCAAAATCTAACAGAAAAAGGAGAAATCCATAGTCATCTGTGGCCTAAGTGCTATAGGCATTAATGCACCACATAGTTACCAAATGTCTAAAAAACTATACTGCACATCTGAACAAATATTTACCTCACATATCTGCTCCAATATGTAATTATCAAAATGAAATACAAATGCCCGATACCAGGAATTGAACCCAGAAGTATCCCTATGACATTCATATCAACCTATACTTTAACAGTTTGAGCTGAAAGACAGCATAATGCATAACCGCATACAGCATTATTTCTATGGCATTATGACATCATATAGCAGTAGTATGTATCGGTGTTTGACTGTTTTGTAATGCAGAGACTAATAATGTATGCCTAAAATACTTGCTATATATATATATATATATATATATATATATATATATATATTACTCAGAAATATACTGTGCAATGTCAAGCTTTTAGTTAGTGGAGAAATGCGCGGTCATCTAAGGCCTAAGTGACATAGGCATAAGTGAAATACAGCCATTCTATATATGTAAAAAAGATGCACTACATGCTTAAATAGAGGACTTAAATTGCTTAGGTTCAATATTAACTACATAAAGAGCAATATTTACAAAATGACCTGCAATGGCTTTGAGCCCAAACATAGGGGGTCATCAATCAGACACCAATGAAATCAAATTTAAATAGTCCCATAAACACCTGCAGCCAGGAAATACTTTTGTTACGATGTAGGTGTTAAGGTGTGGAATATTAAACTTACCCTAGAAATCCACAGGCTGGAGTTGGACCTCTGTAAACATCCAGCAAAGATCCTCAGTGTCCTCCTGATGCAGATCATCATATTCGTGCCAGACTTGCATGCCAGCCCAGAATATCCCAGTCCATTGGGGGTGCACCCTTGCAATCTGATTCCAGATCTCTATCACTGCAGAATTCCTTGGGATGCTTGCATCCTCTGATTATGTCCAGCATAGACAGTGAGCATTCTGGTGGTCTCCTCCTCTATCCAGTTCATCACCTGGACATGCTGAAGTCTCCTCCTTGTCATCATCTTCACTTTTAAAGCAGGAACTTGGTCAAAAAAATGCTTTTGATAAATGATGACTGAGGTCCCACTCAGTTTGCAGGTATCAATGGTATGACTAGTAAATGTGTCCAATCAGATTTTAAAATGACTGTGAATAATATGATATCAGAATAACGGAGGGCATGAAGCACATGTCAGAGATAGTCCTGTTTAATAGTCGGATGCGGTGGTGGTGCTGTGGTTAGCACTGTCACCTCCCAGCAAGAGGCTCTTTTGTTCAGTTCTCAGCTGAAGCACCTTCTGTGTGGAGTCTGCATATCCTTCCTGTGCTCAATTGAGATTAAAAAACATGCAGGTATGTGTGTGTGTGTGTGTGTGTGTGTGTGTGTGTGTGTGTGTGTGTGTGTGTGTGTGTGTGTGTGTGTGTGTGGTGTGTGTGTGTGTGTGTGTGTGTGTGTGTGTGTGTGTGTGTGTGTGTGTGTGTGTGTGTGTGTGTGTGTGTGTGTGTGTGTGTGTGTGTGTGAAGGATGGGTGCTAGGCTGGCAACTTCACACCATAAAAACTCCACTTCTGATCAGTCTGTGGACTGGAGATCTGGTGTGGTGACCTCTAACTGAGAAAAGCCAAAATACATTGTACAAATAGTCCTGTTTAATGATACCTATTGGGTAGTTGCATGGACTACCTTCCTGTTACCCTGAGTTATCAGTAAATGAATATCCAGAAGTTATGGGGTCATGTGCAAATGTGACTCCAAAACATTGAATTAAAAAAAATGGTACTTAAAAGCGCACGTAGGTGCACTCATTGTAAGATATAGATGGCTTTCAGCTAGCTTCAAAGCTAAGCTGTCATCTTATGGCATTGCTGTGGGGGAATGCACCACTGTAACTACATATGTTTATTATATTTAATATTTATAATTCAAATTATACATGTTGGCAAGCCTTTTTTGGTCAAACAAGTTTGCAATACAATGTGACTTTGACATAGTGGGTGTTTGCTGGGTTGAACAATAAACATGCAGATGGGTATAGGGGTAAAAGCAAACAGACCCTGTGAAAAGTGGATGAAAACAGCAGACAGTGATGTCCAGTGTAAAGTCTGGCTCACCTTGACTGTGTTTGGCAAACTTAAGGAGAATAATGACTTCTGAGGGTTTCTGTAACTTGTATGTCAATTGTGTGTGGTACTCTCTGATGCTTACTAATGCATGTAATGTGGATAAAGCTGGCATGAAAAGGTATCCCTAGTTTATTGTGATTAATCTATACTGTCTGTGTGATGCTTATGGAGAAAGATGAATTGCTCAGTTTTCTGCAAGTTGTAAATTTAATTAATAGTTTAGTTTAGGGTTATACTCTGATGCTTAGTAAATCACAGTTGTTGTTAGTACACTCAATCTGAAATATAGACAACATGAGAATGGCTTTGACTGGTTACTGTTTACTATGCTGATATGTACAGTAGTGTGTGTGTGCCTCAAGGGTTGTATGGCTACCCTGTAGTTATTGTAATACTCTCTTCAATGGGTTCAAATCTCACACATGACCAATGGAGATAATGAAATAGATTATTATGTGTGATGATGTTGTGAAATGTTTAAACATTATTTTCATATCCATTATGTGCTTTAATGCATAACAGTAATATACAAGATAAAGGATTATTTTGCATAATTTGCATCAGTAAGGTGTGCAGAGCAAGTACATTGATAACGCATATAACATCACCATGTCAATTGTGAGCCTCCATAAAGTGTATAACATTTGCATGTAATGCTGTCTTATGTCAAACTGAACTATGGGTGACAATTTTTCTCAAAATGAGAATTAACTTATACTCAAGGCTGTGCCCCAGCACAGCCAAAGCCTCCTTAGTGGGACAGGAAATACTGTGCAGGGGGAATGAGCTTTGGACCGAACTGACTAACATGATCAATACTGTTGGTGGTCACAATCAAACCCATGATGTCTGCCGTCTATGTTGTTTAGACATTATCCTCCATGTTGCTAACTGAATATGCTGATAAGTAAGGTCAGCAAATGCAATGGGAGGTGGTCTATCATTAATTCCCACAAAAGAGATCATGGTCTTCCTGGCATCACATCATACCACCAGTCATGATCTTTGTATACCCAGTGGAGGTATTGATTGGTGTTACAGGACATAAATGAAAAAGACAACAAGAGCTCAAACAGATAAAGTCTGGAACAAGATCCAAAAAGGTCAATGAACAAAGAAAAAATCATTCTGGATACCACTGATGAATCTTTAATGACAAGAACCTTTCCCAATAGACTTATTTTTCCTACTATGTGGCGCACCGTATGAACATCCGATCTGTTTTCAGCAACAAGTGTCTTACTAGCTTTCACCTCTCTTTCACTGTAGCCTCTAGTCAAAAAACTTTGTGTCATTTCTTCTATTTGTATTTCAAAAGTTTCTTGTTGTGTATTTAGCCTAGCCAATCAAGTCACCAGTCCTTATGTTTATAGGTTTGAATCTATATGCTTGAATAAAGATTATTTTATTCCCAAAACTTTTTTCCACAAGATTTCTAAGGCTATTATTGTGAGGTTTGAGCTACAGTAAAATGGGTTAATCATCAGAAAAAAATAACTAATCTGTTCTAAAATCTGTATTTGTGTTTAAAATGGAAACAGTATCAAAAGCTGAAGAGAAACTTGTTGATGACCCTCTTCAAGCACAACCTTGATGAGTGGATGGGAAGCCACAAATTTGTCCCAGGGGTTCCACCTGTGTCCCTCATTGACAGGGGTGACAGATGCTGAGTGAGGTTTCTTTTTTGGGGATAAACTCTTGGCTAGGCTTGTAAGGGCCCCAGAGCCATTAGCCTAGTACTCTTCTATGATCCTATGATGACCCTATGCAGCCTCCATCAAAACCCCTGTGTTACCTGAAAAAGACATATACATAAATAGAAAGGGGGGCCATCGTTAAATTGCTATGTGGTGTGCATAGCAGATGGTATCATAACAAACATGATGACACACTCTGGGAGTGTACATGATGCTGCTATATGGCAAGAAAGTGATTTGAGTACTTACTTCCAAAATGGTGAAATACCCAAAGGACTACTTATTGGTAAGAACAGGAACACAGCAATGCTGTAAACAGAATCCAAATCTGATAATAGTATACATGAACGTTATACCCTGGATTGAATGAGAGTTGTTCATTAGTGCCTATTTTAAAACTTAGACATTATGAGATTCAGAATTTTGTTAAAAATGATTTTAAATTGCATGTATTTTTAACCTATAATGTTTTTAAACTTTAAAACTTCATTTTTTTCCATTCACCCTTTAAATGGTTGTTTAATAAGTAACATCTGACAAAGGAGTGTAATTTGTCATATGACCTGTAGTAAGCATATAAAATGAGTGAATGGAAGGGAAAACATTGTTCTGATGAAGTTCCAAATATTGTGAATGAAAGCGCTTAACCTACTGTTCAATAAAGGAGTAAAACTATTGGTTTCACTGTCTTCGGTGGCTTGGCTGCACCTTTTTGTTTGGCTGTTTGTCATGATTTGATTTACTGATTTAATAGTATACATGATGACAACATATGTGTCATCTCTTTCCCACAAACAAATTACTTTGGTTATCCACTAGAGCTGTGGCTAATGACACCAAGTACAGCCCCATCCAACCTTGTAGAGGATGCATATAATAGATCACACACAACAACAAGAAACATCATCAAGCATGCATTTGGCAGGCTGAAATCCAGATTCAGATATCTGGGCACATTCAGCAGTGCAGTGTAATACACACCTGAAAAGGAAGCACTAATGATTACTGTGTGTGACATGCTACATAACGTGTTAATAGCAAAATATGGCAGCTTGCCAGTGGTAGATCTGCGTGATCTACTCCAAGAACCCCAGATGTCTGAAGATGATATTCCACTGCTGTCAGAGAAGGATCAGGAGGATATAGGGGGTGGAGGAAATTGGCATGGGTGACAGAAGATGTGGACAAAAGTTCAAGCTCAAGCAAAATGGCAGCATCTGACACATACCTTTGAGCCATGACTGGCCACAGGTACATAAATATGCAAAGTAATCATCTGATGTTTACATGTTGTCCCAAATCAACAGCGCAGTAAGCAATTAATGGAAATGACCCATTAGATGTACACAGTGAACATTATATATAACCTAATCTTAACGTATACCAGTATGGAAATATACAAAACACTGAGAGGAAACAGCAGTTCAGGACGACTGTCTGCAAGATACATCTCCAAAGAGGAACACACAGACACATATGTGGGAAGCAGAAGGTGTGCACAACTGTGTTACCCACCATGCAGTCAATATCATCATACAGAATCATACCATAGCACATTACTTGCCTTGTAGGCACAATTGCAAGAAAATAAGATACGTGATGTGTATGGAAATGCATCAGCATATACATACACAAAAGCATTAGCCTTATAATAACAGTGCTGTCTCACCTATGCATGTTATTGCTGCAGCATGGGTCATTTGCATATAATACATGTGCAGACATGCAAAGCAGCAAAGACATTGACCTCACAGCGTACCTGCAACATACATCCTTATTGTTGATACAGCAACATATGTATATATACATCTATGTGCAGATTCAGTCAGATATGGGAAGTCACACATGGGAAATTCAACTAATCACAGTGATTGAAAATAGAAACAGATACACAGAAAGGGAGTTATTTCTGGTGTTAGGCATATGTAAGACCATATTAAAATGTCATACATGATACAGAGGCATAGGTGTGCATGTGTGAATAGTAGACAACACGGCAAATTCTAAGAAAAACCATCATGTCTCTTCACTGACAAAGATGCAAACATTAAAGCATGACATAATATATTGCATTATTGTTGTCAATATCAATCAGGTAATACATTTCCACAAATGAATCTATTCACATATGTCAATAAAAAATTTAAGAAAATTCTGAGGCATCAGACATGTAACAACCACAGATAATTTGCTGTGTCAGTGGTCAACGCAGTGTTCAGCATTGTCACAGGGTCAAAAATGACATAACAGGAAACTGATTGGATCAACTGTCTGTGTTACTACTGTAGTCTAGGACACCCATGAGGATGTCTGACACCCATTCCTGGCTGCTCCTGCCACATCTGGAAACACTCATCCCATGTTGTTCAATAGTAGAGCTGGAAGTGGTGACACTTTTTGGTGTAATGTGGGATGTAACATTATTGCAATGTGACTGGATGTAATTACTGGGCTCACAGTGGACTGACCATCAGTAGATGTGTGGGCACAATGGAGTAGAGAAATTGATGTCTGGTGGCCAAATGTGGGTCTAATGAGAGGGGGCCAGCCTTTGCTCACTGGAGGTAGTCTGCTTAGCACAGTTAGAGCATGTGATACCCACTTAGTACTATAGCACTGATCTAATACCACAGCAACAAGACTTTCAATGGAACATGTCATGCTGTGCAGCCAGTGCTGCCATGATATCACAATGTCTGTGCTACTGACCTTCGTGTAACCCACAAAGCTGGTGCACTACATGTTTGGTTGCTTGGGCAAGAGCATTAAGGTCAACTCCATCACATCAGAGGGAACATTCATTCACCTGTATTAGCAGGTGGACACCCTGTGTCACACATTCATCCACAGCGGCAACTCTCCCATGTGTCCTGTGATTGGCAGTACATCATAGTTGTTGTTGTTAGATATAAATATTTAGACATTTATAACAGTGCATATACACTTCTGTTTATTAGAATATATATGTTGTAAAATATAACAGTGCATGTACACTTCTTTTTGCTAGAATACATGTAGAAAAATATAATCATTTAGATGCATGTACATTTCTGTTTGTTAGCATGTATATATTAAAGGGGTAAACTGGTCTTAGCTGAGAAGCAAGAAAAAAGGTATCCAACTGTATGTAATACATTTTGTGCCTGGTACAAACATCAAAGAAAACAGAAGGTGCAGGGAGTATTGGAGAAAGAAACATTCCCAGACTCCAGAAAAGTTTAAGATTATTCAACTTGAAAAAGAATACAATTAACAGACTATATGACATCCAAGAAATACCAAAGTACTGACTTTGAAAGTTCCCAACAGACTGCAAATTCAAAGACTGCTTTCATAAAAAATGTTTATAAAGGACATTGAAAGTGTATGATGTTAGATCTGATTTTTGTTAGATCTGGTTCATGTGAGAACACATTTGTTCTGAGGTAACTGAGCAATATCATTTATGCTGCCTGAGAAGTTAAAACCTGGTACAGTGAATGCTGCAAACCATGACATTATTGTACATGTCGTTTGCTACATAGACAAGTTATTTTATTTTTAACTGTGCAAAAGTTAATATGTAGTGCTGAAAAGGTTAATTGTCTGCAAAGTTCAGTGCATTAATCAGACTTTGGTTTCAGCTAGCAGCAGCACATACATCTGCATTTAATTTTTCAGTGGTGAGCCTAGCCTGTATTCAAACACAGGGGGAGTGGTACCTTGTGTAAGGTCACTTCAGTAAAAGCACAGTAACTAACATTTATATATGTGTTTGAGTCCTCTACAGGAACATTTCAGTTCCCACAGTTTGCAGCAGTACAGTTCCCCAGACGTCTGGATCTGGAGTGAGACTGCCATGCAGGAAGGAAGCAGTGCCATAAATTATCCAGGTACCTGAATTCCCAAGTTTCAAAAGTTCATTTCACCAGCTTTTCAAGTAATTACGAAAGTTTTCTAACCATCTACAATAAGCAGGCTGGCCAAATGTGTCCCTATAAAATCGATAATAAATCTTTTTGTATTTACATGCAGCATGGATGCTGTTAGACAAGGTAGTAAACAAGGTTTTGCTCTTAATGTGTCAGAATGACCAGGTAAAATTTTGGACAGACTACAGAGTTTGTATAAACAGCATATTAGCAAATGTAAAACCTTATTAGGGTAAGCTGACAGTCAGGAATTATGCAAACTGATTATTTTTGACTGATATCTTAAACAAAAAAATGCTTGGTATGACAGTAAATATTTATTGTGCGAGTCATATAAAACTGCTTTCTTTGTGCAGTGTCATAAAAGTACAGTTCAGACCGTTAATAGTAAACAAGCAGATATGGGTCATACACTTGCATTATTTCCAGATGTTAAACCTCTATGCCCTGCCACCACATGTGAAATGTTAATTTCAAAGTTACATCAGCAGTGAAATCAGTTATTGACAGCTTATTCTGTACATCTGGTGATGCCCTTTAGATAAAAGTGGAATAAAGCCACTACACAGCACAAAACAGATAAGGACAGGGACAAGGTTCATGGTGAACTGACAAAAGCATTTAATAAACTTCTAAAAGACAGACAAAATGAGTTTAAAAAGTTTAGACAACATATGCAAACACTTTTTCAGAAGTGCATAAGAGCTTTAAAGTCAGCAGAACAGGTTACTGAGAAATATCAGACAGTCCGTACAGAATTATAAAACAAGACAAATCTGGTTAGTAAAGAGTTAAGGAAAGAAATTCAAGAACATACGGAACAATTAGCTATGTTGCCAGAATATAATTTACAGCCTATCACTCTACAGTTGGAAAATGGTTAGCATACACAGCATAATCTAATATATGGATAGATAATTCCTAAATGTTTTGAAACTTTCATCCAGTTAAATCATAAATTAGACAGTAAAGTAGGATGTATGATTGCCGTTTACATAGCATATGCAGGTGCAGCCTTTCACAGCTAAGCTGCTAGATAATTTCAAAATTACCATTTCAAATAAATTAATTAATCTGTCAAAAGATAAAAAAAAAAGATAAACAGAACAGTTATAGTGCATAGGAATCAACTGAGAGTAATTAAAAACAGTAAAGGCAGAAAGTCACAAGAGTGGCATGCATGTATTTTCTTTCCATCTAAAGTACATCTGTTTAAAATGCACAACAGCAAAAGGCAGACAATGGCAAATGTAAATAATGTAAATATAAGCATGCGTTAGTTAATCTAATTTCTATTTTACTTTTTATAATATTTTGTAATTGTATAATAGCACCAGGAATGGCAGAAACTCCAGCAGAAAAAGTATTCAAAAGCAATGTTAGTAACATAAGGTTGTGCTGGGCAAATGATACTACGAATAGAATTCAAGGTAATTTCTCATGTTCAGGGGGACAAAAATGTCATGTTGAATATATTTCCTTAGACCAGAGTGCCATGGTTTTGAAAACAGCCAGAGGACAAGCATACATTCAATTTTCACAGCGTAAAGCAAATATATCTTTACAAAACAGTACTCCAATAAAATGCTGCATACTATAGGGGGAAGGGCACTGTTTCAATTTTACACTAACTGTGCAAACAGTACTGCAGAAGGGTCTAAAATAGAACTATGAAAGAAAATTATATTAGCCTGCATCAATGATTCAGTAATTATTAAAAGACAACCTTGCCTTTTTATTGTCATCAAGTGATTAGGGTTCCATCAACATGTACGGTAGTGAGACAAAAATACCATAAAACGGTAATACATTTTAATGTTTCAGTAAATGTTTAACAGGCTTCAGTTTAATACTAAGTTTGTAAACTGGGCTAAGTATACATTACAGCCCATGTATGTACAAATGCAGGAAAAACTCTGTGCAAGCCAAACAAATAGTAAGTATAAATATGCTTGGTGTATACTGTACAGTAAATAGTGTAATATGTAAACTGTATTCTCCAGTGTATAAACCATGTTTTCTACAACACTCTGTAAATCTGTGTAAACAGACAATTTTGCCGTCAAGTTTTAAAATGTTCAATGAAATTCCTCCTCGTTTGTTTGTATTATATGAGTTTTTTAACATCCTTTGTAAAATGTCTAAGTAATATCACTCATTTAGTGTGGCATCACAAAAGTTTACATGTTTACTCCAGAAAGTAAAATGCCTGTATATTTTAAATAAAACCCCCAATAGTTTGTTTTAAAATTCTTTATATAAGGTAATTAACAAAAGTAAACAGTTTATTCAACAGTTAAAAAACAAGTTAATTAAGTCAGCAGAAAATACTAAAAGCAAACACAGCACATAACTAGTAAAATATTTTACAGGATGGTCTTCAAAAAAAAAAAAGTTGTTAGACTGGGTTATACGTTCTATACTTACTATACTTCTTATATTAATAGACTTTACAAATGTTATCAAAATAAAGTTGCACATTTGAATATATATTATTATTCATAGAGTTTGCTTGTACCCATAGATAGAACACAACACCAAAGTTGGCATTTCATTAATATTTACATAACATGATGGCTGAAAAATCATAGGTTCATAGGTAGGTACTAGGCTATCAATTCTGGGGCCTATACAAGCCCAGCCACAAAGGTACCCTGGGTTTTGCCACCCAAGAAAATTATTTTCCTGTGCCACTGTCGAGCAGAGCCACAGAAGCTTTGGGAGGTGCAGTTAAGGATAGAAGCTTTCCTATCTCAGTATCTGCCAATTATAACAAGTTGTTCATAGGTTAGTACTAGGCTAACAGTGGTATAGCTTTTCTTACCTCATTAAATGCAATCTGTGCAAATTTTTATGCCACCCTTAGAAATCAAGCGCAAAGTGAAAAAATGAAAAGTTGCATTTGTATTCGGTTTTCACATTTTCCCAACTTTGCTTATGGCAAAAGGTAGTTTTAGTCATATTTTCAAAAACTGTTAATAACATGTGCTATCATAGCTGGTACTCTCATCCTTCTGGATGTTGTTAATTTCAAAGTTACATCAGTAGTGAAATCAGTTATTGACAGCTTATTCTGTATATCTGGTGATGCCCTTTAGACAAAATTGGAATAAAGCCACTACACAGCACAAAACAGATAGGGACAGGGATGAGGTTCATGGAGAACTGACAAAAGCATTTAATAAACTTCTAAATGACAGACAAAATGAGTTTAAAAAGTTTAGACAACATATGCAAACACTTTTTCAGAAGTGCATAAGAGCTTTAAAGTCAGCAGAACAGGTTACTGAGAAATATCAGACAGTCCGTACAGAATTATAAAACAAGACAAATCTGGTTAGTAAAGAGTTAAGGAAAGAAATTCAAGAACATACGGAACAATTAGCTATGTTGCCAGAATATAATTTACAGCCTATCACTTTACAGTTGGAAAATGGTTAGCATACACAGCATAATCTAATATATGGATAGATAATTCCTAAATGTTTTGAAACTTTATCCAGTTAAATCATAAATTAGACAGTAAAGTAGGATGTATGATTGCCGTTTACATAGCATATGCAGGTGCAGCCTTTCACAGCTAAGCTGCTAGATAATTTCAAAATTACCATTTCAAATAAATTAATTAATCTGTCAAAAGATAAAAAAAAGAAAAACAGAACAGTTATAGTGCATAGGAATCAACTGAGAGTAGTTAAAAACAGTAAAGGCAGAAAGTCACAAGAGTGGCATGCATGTATTTTCTTTCCATCTAAAGTACATCTGTTTAAAATGCACAAGAGCAAAAGGCAGACAATGGCAAATGTAAATAATGTAAATATAAGCATGCGTTAGTTAATCTAATTTCTATTTTACTTTTTATAATATTTTGTAATTGTATAATAGCACCGGGAATGGCAGAAACTCCAGCAGAAAAAGTATTCAAAAGCAATGTTAGTAACATAAGGTTGTGCTGGGCAAATGATACTACGAATAGAATTCAAGGTAATTTCTCATGTTCAGGGGGACAAAAATGTCATGTTGAATATATTTCCTTAGACCAGAGTGCCATGGTTTTGAAAACAGCCAGAGGACAAGCATACATTCAATTTTCACAGTGTAAAGCAAATATATCTTTACAAAACAATACTCCAATAAAATGCTGCATACTATAGGGGGAAGGGCACTGTTTCAATTTTACACTAACTGTGCAAACAGTACTGCAGAAGGGTCTAAAATAGAACTATGAAAGAAAATTATATTAGCCTGCATCAATGATTCAGTAATTATTAAAAGACAACCTTGCCTTTTTATTGTCATCAAGTGATTAGGGTTCCAACAACATGTACGGTAGTGAGACAAAAATACCATAAAACGGTAATACATTTTAATGTTTCAGTAAATGTTTAACAGGCTTCAGTTTAATACTAAGTTTGTAAACTGGGCTAAGTATACATTACAGCCCATGTATGTACAAATGCAGGAAAAACTCTGTGCAAGCCAAACAAATAGTAAGTATAAATATGCTTGGTGTATACTGTACAGTAAATAGTGTAATATGTAAACTGTATTCTCCAGTGTATAAACCATGTTTTCTACAACACTCTGTAAATCTGTGTAAACAGACAATTTTGCCGTCAAGTTTTAAAATGTTCAATGAAATTCCTCCTCGGTTTGTTTGTATTATATGAGTTTTTTAACATCCTTTGTAAAATGTCTAAGTAATATCACTCATTTAGTGTGGCATCACAAAAGTTTACATGTTTACTCCAGAAAGTAAAATGCCTGTATATTTTAAATAAAACCCCCAATAGTTTGTTTTTAAATTCTTTATATAAGGTAATTTACAAAAGTAAACAGTTTATTCAACAGTTAAAAAACAAGTTAATTAAGTCAGCAGAAAATACTAAAAGCAAACACAGCACATAACTAGTAAAATATTTTACAGGATGGTCTTCAAAAAAAAAAAAAGTTGTTAGACTGGATTATACGTTCTATACTTACTATACTTCTTATATTAATAGACTTTACAAATGTTATCAAAATAAAGTTGCACATTTGAAGATATATTATTATTCATAGAGTTTGCTTGTACCCATAGATAGAACACAACACCAAAGTTGGCATTTCATTAATATTTACATAACATGATGGCTGAAAAATCATAGGTTCATAGGTAGGTACTAGGCTATCGACCCTGGGGCCTATACAAGCCCAGCCACAAAGGTACCCTGGGTTTTGCCACCCAAGAAAATTATTTTCCTGTGCCACTGTCGAGCAGAGCCACAGAAGCTTTGGGAGGTGTAGTTAAGGATAGAAGCTTTCCTATCTCAGTATCTGCCAATTATAACAAGTTGTTCATAGGTTAGTACTAGGCTAACAGTGGTATAGCTTTTCTTACCTCATTAAATGCAATCTGTGCAAATTTTTATGCCACCCTTAGAGGTCAAGCGCAAAGTGAAAAAATAAAAAGTTGCATTTGTATTCAGTTTTCACATTTTCTCAACTTTGCTTATGGCAAAAAGTAGTTTTAGTCATATTTTCAAAAACTGTTAATAGCATGTGCTATCATAGCTGGTACTCTCATCCTTCTGGATGTGTGGCTGAGGTAAGCATTACTTTGGGAGGTGTAGTGAAGGATAGAAGCTTTCCTATCTCAGTATCTGCCAATTATAACAAGTTGTTCATAGGTTAGTACTAGGCTAACTGCCCTTGTGAGCCATTTTAAGCTTAACCAATTATCCCCTGCAAGATTCAAACTCTGCACCTTGCATTTGTAAGACAAACACCTTAACCATTAGGCCACCCTCCTAATGGTTACAGTGTTAACTATGCAGGTCTACTGGACACAAGTGTCCATTTCCAGGGATGATCCTGGAGTCCTGTCTCTTTAACTAACTTGCTCACAGTCACATAATAGGCAAATGGAAGTGGAAGGAATCAATAGTTTCATTTCGCTAATGTATGTTCCCATGGACATATACATTTCCCCTTTAATTCCCCTTTAATATTACAAGTATGTTGTTAGTGGAAATGGGTATGTAATCTTTTCGGGTCTATATCATATGAGCGAATCGCACAAATTGCGAATGCTCATAATATCGAACATACCGGACCTTGAATTGCTTTTTCTGAGATTGTGGTACAGTGAAGGATGGGATTTTTGCCCTTTCCTTACTGTAGTGCAATCTCAGAGTTGGAATATATATTTAGTGGGGAGTATGGGTGGGCGCAACCCCCCCAAAATAGGTAGTTTGAGGTCCAGTACGTTCGATATTATGAGCGTTCACAATTTGTGCGATTCATTCATATGATATAGACCCATTTTTTTCCCCTTGAAACTGTAACTACTCTCAACTATGGGGCTGCAGTAGCAAATGTAAAGTCATAGAAAGGTCACAAGGGCAACACTAATAATTAACAAATACAATTCATGCAGTCATTAAATATTATTTATTTCAAAATGTCTATTCCATGACTTCATTTTTTTACCATGTGTGCTGAGATGAGTCTGAGCAGGTTTGAAATTAGTAATTTGCAAGCTTATAGAAAAATGCATCAAAGTTTTTAAGGCACCCATCTACACTTTACACCCGTAGCAGAGTAATTCTACGAGACCAGTAACTATTAAGAAAATTATCAGGTAGAAAATAACCTTTCTACATGATCTTTAAGATGTTCATTGAAACAACAATACTGAATCTAAAACTACATGGAAGACAAAGTGCTTCATTACTGATAACTTTTTTTCTCAGAATCATTTGAGTAATCAGTCTCTCAACAGGTGTGTTTCTTTTGTTAAGAAGTTGTTTGGTGGAAGTAAGTGAATGTAAATGCAGTTTTAGGGATATGTTTTAGATGGGGAATTCCCTTTGTGCTGCATTCCTCGCTATGAGTATAAGCAAGCTTTACATAGTGAGCATATACTTGTTCATGGCGAGTGAAGCCATCCCTAAGATTCAGAAAGTGATACCGCAATATTTGGTAGTGGGGTGAAAGTGTGAAGTGGGTGGCAGTAGGTTTGCATGTCTGCCGGGGTATGAGTGGTCACAGACGACTCTGTGTGTGTGTGTGTGTGTGTGTGTGTGTGTGTGTGTGTGTGTGTGTGTGTGTGTGTGTTTGAATGATTGATTGTGTTTGGGCAGTGAAAGAAGGGGTACCTTTAACATGATGCATTGGCTACCAGTAGTATTTACTTATTTATTTATTTGTTTGGCATTTGTTTACTGGGAAAGTCTGACTGGGCAATAATCCTTTTTTCAGTGGTGGCCTGGGGAGTAAAGTTCTATATTTAAATACATTTTACAAATAGATAAAATATCATATGTACATAAGAAAACAATATTTACAATAGTCATATACAAGGTGTATACATGGCGTTTGAGTTCAGTCAAGTAAATACTGTAAATTATACACGGTGGTGTAAAACAGATCTCATATATTGGGTGAGAAAATGCTGCAGCTAAAATAATGAAGCTAGAACAAAAAAGAATCTAAACTGTTAAGTTAATACAAATGTACTGTATTCTCATGTCATATGCAGTACATAAGCAAGAAACAAATTTGTAAGAAGAGGGGGTAAGTTTAGCAATTGCCATAGGAAAGTGCTGATTATTTGTAATTCAGAGACCTGTAAATTAGATGATAATAAGGCCTTTTTGATTGCAGCTAATCATGCCTCTGACTCACATTTTGTATGATTCTATAAACAGTCTCTCTTGGCAACAGCAGTTTATGCTCACATTGGGATTCTTTCTGAACTGAGAGAATGTATTTTGCTGCTGTCTTTCGGGTATCATACTCCAGTCTATTAATGCCTGCTATGTCAGTCAGTGAATGGCAAACTGAGATGGTAGCTGATCGTTCAAATGTATACTTTAATAAATTCTAAGTAAAAATTAAATGCTGGAGGTCTGAGGTAGTGACTGTACTGGTGTACTTGTTTCTGCTGTACAATATCCCATTTATTTGTAAACATTATCTAGCCTTAAATTGAATTTCTTACTGTGACTCTGTTGTTTAATATTTTCTGTCATTCTTCACAGATGAGGAACAGGAATAAGTGTTGCCAACTTGCAGTGTTATTTCCCCTGCCTCTCACATTGATGCTTTGAGACATTTGCAGAAAACATTTCATAAATACCATGTCTAGTGCTTCATTTAGTTAGAAACTATTTAGTTGTCTACAGAAAAACAACAGAGATAGCAGCACTGATTATAGCCTACTGTGGGTTATTATTTTGCTGAGAGGGTAACATTTGATTGAATACAAAAAATAAATTTACTTTTCCTCCCTTTTATTTGACATAAAATATTTTTGGTGAAACTGGTACTTAAAAGTTTGAAATAGTTGTGTAGAAGACAGAAAGGCTGCAGTGGCAATACATTTTAAAGCAAAATAAATCATGTCTTGAAGTATCTGTGCATGATACATTTTTCCATCATTCACTATCTGACTTGCACCCTTCCCTAAACCTTGACAACAATGTTTATTAAAATTTGTACTTCAAAAAAAAAAGAATAAATAAAACAAACATAGCAAATAATGAAATGAAGATGCAGAGATGTTAATCAAAGAAGATTTAGGTTCCTTCAAATCTGCCTGAATACTGAAACTTGACAAAGCATTACACAAATTTTCATGCTTGCACTAAATCATAGACAGCCATCCATCACAAAAGGAAGGATATGGTATAAGCCTTACCCCATTATAATTTAGGACACATCAGTTTTCCTGTACAATCATGATGGAATGAGGATACATGATCATACTCCACATCCCAGCACAAGGTGAGGAACCTGAGTCCTATTTCCAAAGCACTGAAGGCCTAGTCTGCACCTCATAGCCTGCTTACTTGTAGACTTCTTCCTTCAAAACATTAATTTGAGTGTCATATCTTCAGTACAAAGGAAGGGGGTTACTTATTTTACAATTTCTGTGAGGAATAGGACTGCTTTGGCTGTGCCTCCAGTTGTATTTTCCCAGGTTCCTGCAATGCTGTTTTCCCCATCAGGGTAGCCATTGGCTACATGAATCATTCTTTCTCTGTAAGATGAATCCCTATTGCCTAACTCCTCCTTCAAGCAATTCTCACCAGAAAGCAGGAACAGGGAATGGAATACAACAACAATGCACTTTGTCCCCAAGCTCTCTTTTTTCTGCTTTCTCCCCTCTCCAAAAAGACACAGCCACACCAGGTTGTAAAATCAAGCAATGGTTTATTTTGGCTGGAACAGTTAAGACATTTGTTGATTACTTATTGGGTAACACCGACCTTATGGTTTCTACATGCATTTGAACTTATACTTTTCTTTAACTAATCCATATCTTAGAATGATTATTGCCCAGTAATTGTACTGCTTTAGATCTTGTAAATAAGTAGTAAGCACCACCAATTAAAATCAATAACAGGCTTTTATGCTCCAGGCTATTTGTGCATAAAGAATTCAGCTGTTTGATCAGCGTTCTATCACTGACATCTTTGGTACACCCACCAACTGGAATGTGCTTTCATTAATTTGCATATCAGTGAACTGCATGTAAAGCTGCAAACGTTAAGAAGATCACCTCATCAGCATACGCAGTAGGGGCAAAGCTAGATCATGGTCAAATGGGGCCCTAGGCAGGTTAACAGACCAGAGCCACACCCCAATGCCATTCCAGTGTCCCACTACTTGTCTGTTTCTCCCCAATTACTATAAACACTGTTCAAACCTATAAGTATGAGTGCTATCTTATTTACTTTTACAATGATTATAAAGCTTTGGATTTAATTTAAAACTTTTATTTCACATTTTTAGATCACAAATACTGATGGCCATTTGCTAAACAAAACAGTCTCAAATTGAAAACAAACTTAGAGTTAGCAGCACTGAAGCTCAATTCCCTTGAAACTCACATTAATTGAAAATGCATTGAGACTCACAATCATTGAAAATGCATCTGGCCAGTGGCGGATTAAGTGTACCTTGGACTCAGGCAGTTTTCAAAATGGAGGCTTTCAGCACAGATTTTTTACGACAGGCATAAATGCATGTGTTCTTTAAGTCATCTTCCTGATTATTTAAACTAAATTTCTTATTTTATTACAGTAACATTTTTAGAGTACATTTTAAATTTATAGTTTTGAGAATTTTTTTTCCATAAAAGCAATAATGACAAATGTACCCTTTTCAGAGCACTTCAACTGTGAAAGGCCACTGAAACTATTGTAATTATAATCCACCAATGTGCATACTCAACAATTATGGACACTTTTTTGACTGTATACATTTCACATGTCTGATTGTGATAAAAGTGGACTCAGTAAAGTATTCTAATTTTCTTTATACAAATGCATACTAGCCCTGCATAGACAGACTAAAGACTTTTTAACTTGTCAGTACAGCAGGGTCAGTCGTTTTTATCTACAGACTTCACCAAAAAACTAGCAATTGCAGACACATTGCTGATTGGATTCTTCTCAAATTTCTTTGAAAAAAAAATAAAAATAATTACGACCAAA
>NC_056727.1:748903065-748905565 GCF_019279795.1 Protopterus annectens
TCCCCACTCCTCAGGCATCCCCTCACTTTCCAAGATTTCAATAAACAATCTGGTTAACAATTCCACTGCCATTTCTCCTAAACACCTCCAAGCTTCCACAGGTATGTCATCTGTTTTTTTCTTTTTAACTTTTCTTAATGTTTGCTAAACTGCAAAACTGTGTTTAGCAAGTGAAAATGGTGACTGTTTTCTTTTTTTCAGTCCATTCTTCACAGCAGTTTAATATAACTGATATACATCTCAACCTCTTAGCTCAAACATTCTGAACAAAGACTAAATAATGTGTGGAGAGAACAACCAACAAAAAATCAGAGGCAGATTTTAAATATCATTCTTAGAAAACTTTATGAGGAACAGGCAAAAATTATAATGCAGAAATCTGGACATTCTTTTACAAAATGCTGGACAGTTGAGAACCACGTATGCTGCCATGAAACAGAATTTCTTTGCAGCTTGGTTCTGTACATTAACACCCTGGTGGAGAATGTTTTAACTCCAAAAGGGTATTAATGTACATTTTGTATTTGTTCAAGGTTTCATATTTCACAAACCTATATATTTTACAGAAAACTGCAAATTCCCATATTTCTGTTCCAACTAATGTACAAATAACATAGCATGTTCATAGGTTAGTGCTAGGCTAACTGCCCTTGTGGGCCATTTTAAGCTGAGCCAATTATGCCACGTAAAAATCAAACCCTGCACTTTCTGTTTGCAAGGTGAACACTTTAACCATTATGCCAACCTCCCAACTCTTTGTGTAGAACAAAACAGTCTACTTTTACATTTGAAAGTAGAACTCCAAAAATAAGCCAAATAAAAAAAGGATGATCTACAGTTTCTGATATACAGGTATCACCAGATGATTTGTTAAAAGTACTACGCCATATTAGTATTGCAGAGACATAGCATATTCTTGCAAACTAAAATGAAGTACAAGTTATGTGGTTTTGCCCATAGTACAAGAAAACACCTCCACCTTCCCTAGCTCCCTGATCTTTTTCATGTGTACTCTCTACCTCCTTTTCTTACTTGTATATTTACAGTCCCTCCACTAAGGATCACTTTTCAGATCTTGTGACAATGTTCATAAGAATAAATTAAAAAGACCAAGGCCTTTTTTCTGTCATGTGCACCCCATTCCAGAGCATTACCAAAAACTCAGTTTGTTCCTCCCTATACATTCTTCTACTAACAGTTTTCCTTGTTTTTTTCTAACCCTTTGTATTTCACAACATTTCTTTACACAGTTCTGTTTAACATCAAGGACAGACAAACAAACTACCAGTGGATTTTTCTTTACCAGCAAATATCTCTAGTAATAACAGCAACAAACTGTTCGTTAGGCATTCAACTCAAAACATTTCCCTCAACAGTGTGTTTCTTCTTTCCATCACTTCAGTGGCAGGGTGCCTCCACTACTCGAAGATGTAAGTTAATAGCAGTTATCTTTCTTTCTTTTGGTACCAGGGAGAACATGTGACAGTTCACAGTAACGAAACAATTTGTACTTTCTCTCCATCTCTTTCATTAAAGCAATAGGAAACATTAACAGTTCACAATAACGCTGGTATCTTGCTCTCTCACTGTCTCTGTTTTTTGTGCTTTCATTGCATTAGCAACAAAATTTTTCCTGTTCTCAAGTCTCGTGCAAGTTAGTTATTATAGTCTAAAAAGGCAAGGGATCAGTCATTTCCTATTTAGATTCCTCTAAAAGATATTAAAAATAAGTTAAAAAAAAAAATGAAAGATAGCTAACCAAGAGTTTCTCAGGGGATATTTCCATTAATGAACAGGAAGTTCTGGGCAAAGTAACAGTTATTAGATAAAACCTCTAGTGAAAGAGCAATATCTATTTGTGTGCCCAGGGCAGTGTTTGGATGAAACTCTATGCAGAGACAGTATAGTGACAATTGTTATACCATTTTCAAGCAGAAAACTTAAACAAGTAAAAGAATTTCTTTCTACCACTCATTCAGGCAGAAGACATGAGAAAACAAGACAAGCAAAGAAGTCTCAGACAGATAAAAGAGACATTTTACCAAACTCGATCCAGTGCAAACAGTCTAAGTAAGATGCCATGTGGCCAACAACTCTTTATGATGTTCATTAAGAGTAAAAACCCAAAGCGCTTCCTCTTCCTCACTACTCCTGTTGGAAATGTGGTTTCCAATGTTCTCCATCTCTTGAAGCATACCTCTGCCAACAGGGTACCGTTTTCTGCTTCCAGGTTTTCTAGACACATCCAGAGCACATTCAATAAATTTCTTAAATTCTGTAATTTCTGCCACATGGTTTTGACCACTGGTTATATAGATAGCTGCTTCACCCCTAGACAAAATGACTTGCCTAACAGGTGTGGGATTAAAGGGCCACCTACTACCATACACCAACCAATTCCTAACATGTGAAAGTTAAAAAAAATAGGGGGCGGTGGGACCTTGGCTACTCAGGATCTGCCTATCAGTCCTACACTATCCTGTTGATGTTATCTACCAGG
>NC_056727.1:748910565-748918065 GCF_019279795.1 Protopterus annectens
TAAACAATTGCACCACACCACACTCATCACATAGTCCCACTAAACCTACCCCACAAAAATCCACACAAAGAAAGACAAAAACATTCACAGAGGCTCTCAATAATAATCTAGTCAAGCAACAGAGACCTCCAAAGCAGAAATGCAAGCAACCTCCACCCCCAACACAACCGAAATGACACATAGCTCACAGGCTCAGTGTGCCAATAAACCACAGCCCAAAAGGCAAAACAACGTACCCAACACACTAGTCATAGGTGACTCTATAGTCAGGCACACTGATGTCCCACTCACCAGCCTAAACAAGAAGAAGGTTACTGTCAGCTGCCTGTCAGGTGCCAGGATCCGTCACATAACCCACGCACTCAGGTCATGCCACAAGTACAAATATGACTCTGTCATTGTCCATGTTGGTGTGAAAGACCTGAGATGTACCTCCCTGGACTACATGAAAAGAGACATGGAAGAGCTCTCCAATCTTTTAGCCCAAGCAGGTATGATGCTAGCCCTGAGTAGCATCTTGCCATCGCCAGAATGATACCGCAATACAAGGACAAAATGATTGACTTCAACAATTGGCTAAGCTTCTGGTGCCATTCTAAGTGGATCCAGTATCTGTCTGCCTGGGACAACATGGTCGACAGACCACGATGCTTTATCAGAGATGGCCTGCACCTGTCACCCCTGGGATTCTGGATACTGGCTAAGGGTCTTGCCGCCTTTATAGTGCCTTTTTTAGGCAAGGTTCAAATGACAAATTCACCACCCTAACAGAAACAGGCAAGCAAAAACTGAGGGTAATGCTACTCAAAGCTAGAAGTCTAAATCTCAAAATGCACTCAGTCGAGGCACTCCTTAAAATGGAGAACATCGATATCTGTGCAGTGACTGAGACCTGGTTCAAGGCTCTAGAGAGCATGCCTGCATTACCAGGCTATAACGCATACCACACTTTTTGGCCATCTAATGTGGACCAGGACACCACCAGGCTAGTTGTGCAGCATAATGCATCCAAGGTTATCCAAGTGCAACCAACTATGGGCAAAACTGCAATCCAAATTGTAGCTTGCTACAGATCCCCCACCATGCCACAGGATTCCCATTCCTCTTTTCTTGATATACTGGAAAATATTAGGATTCAACCAAACAACCTAATAATGGGCTATTTCAACTACCCCACCACTAACTGGGAAAACTACTCATGTACCAACTCCTTTGCTCAATGCTTTCTGGAATTCATAAATTCCAGTTCCCTGGATCAACTTATCCACAGCTCCACCAGGGACAACAATATACTATACCTAGTCATTACCAACATGAGTGACCAGTGTTCCACACCTGAAGTTAACTCCTCGTTGGTCAGATCCGACCATTAGCTAATCACCTAAGATATCTGCATCCCGCCCCACCCACCATTAAGGAAACCACGGAAAAAAATTTCTGCAAAGCCAACTTCATGCTTCTTAAAACAGAAGTGGTGAACTTCATGACACCCATGCAGATGGACAATACAGTTATGACTGCTGAATCCTACACAAATCCACTCTATAAGCACTTACATGAGTGCATGGATTGTGCTATCCCAAACAGAATCAAGATGCCTCCAAAAAAAGGAAGCCAATCTGGTGGTCCCCTGCCATAAACAAACTCTACAACAGAAGGAAGAAACTGTTGCAAAAGAGACTAAAATCCCATGAGTGGAGGAGCTCCCTGGTCAGCCTCAGTAAGAAGCTAATATCCCTTATAAGATCCTCCAAAGCTAGCTAGGAAAACAAAATCACTACTAATTCTAAGGGAAACCACAAAGCATTCTATAGCTATGTCAAGAATCTCAATGGCAACTCCCAGATCTGCTCTGAATTACAGCACAATGGCACGAAAAATACAGAACCAACTGATATTGCCAACATCCTGGCAGATAGGTTCAGTACTAACTTTACCTCCCCCTCATATCTGTACAGGAAGAATGCAGAGTCCCTGTAATCACATCTATGCAGGTAAAATCTGCACTCTCTAAAACTAAAACCACAGCATCCATGGGACCAGATAACATCCCAGGCTGCATTTTACATGAACTTCAGAATGAACTGGCTCCTCCCTTAAGCATCATGTTCAATCATAGTCTCACGTCAGGCTTTGTACCCACTGAGTGGCGCACAGCAACAGTTATCTCACTCCACAAAGGGGGAGCCACCACTGATCCTGGGAACTATCCCATTAGCCTGATGAGTCTGGTCTGCAAGGCCATGGAACGTATCATCATTGAACTCCAAAACAAAGACATTGGTAACCTCCAAACTCTGGACCCCACCCAGTTCGGGTTTGTGAAAAGCAGATCATGCCTTCTGAACCTGATCGACTTCTTTGAGGCAGTCACCAAAGCCGTATATGAGAATAAGTTGGTTCACACAGCCTATCTTGACCTCGCCAAGGCTTTCGACACCATCCCCCATTCTGGAATTATAGCTAAACTCACTAAACTAGGTATAAATCCCTATGTCATAAGATGGGTTTCCACCTGGCTAACCCACAATGTAAAAGTTGCAGACTCCAAATCTGACTTCAAACCAGTGACAAGTAAAGTACCACATGGTTCAGTCCTGTGACCTCTCCTGTTTGGTATCTACTTCTCTGAAGTACAGGCTAACACAGAAGACCTCTGGCTAATAAAGTTCACAGATGACTGCAAACTAGGAGCCATAGTCATGTACTCATATGATGTGGACATCCTACAGAAGGGCCTCACTGAGACAGATACCTGGTGTCAGAGGCATGACCTCAAGCTCAATGCCAAAAAGTGCATTGTCATCCCCTTTGGTAAAAACTCTGTACCCATGAATTACCACATAAACAGCAGTCTACTTAATGCCAAATGTGTGATAAGAGACCTTGGGACCCAGGTGGACATTAGTCTTTCCTATGATAATCACATCGTCACAGTAGTCAGGAAATCCTTCTATGTGGCACACCTCATCACAAAAGGGTTCTCGTCCAGGAAAAAAGAGGTAATTGTTCCCCTCTACTCGGCACTCATTAGACCCATTATAGAGTACAACGCCCCTTTTGGAATATACCTCACAAGACAACTGCAGCAGCTGGAAAGGCCACAGAAGTACCTCACAAAGAGGATTACTGGTGTCAAACAGATGCCCTACACTGACCGTCTCAAAAAACTCCAGCTTTACTCTGTAGCATATTGCCAACTCCAAGGAGATCTCAGCCTAACATATAAAGCTATGTTAAACCCAGAGCTGTTGGACATGCTGCACCTAAAGAAATCCCAATCCCTCCGAGCTACATGCTCTAGGGACCTAAACCTTATCACCACAATAAACAGGACATACTGGAGGGATAGATTCCTGTCCCAGAGACTTCCTATACTCTGGAACAAGCTACCCATCTATGTCAAGCAAAGTTCGTCATTAGCACTCTTCAAGAAAAATCTTGATGAGTGGATGGGAAATAGGAAATATACCCCGGGGATCACTTCTGTGGCTCTGCTCGACAGGGGCACATGAAATTAACTTTCTTGGGTGGCGTAAGCCAGGGAAACTTGTTGGCTAGGCTTACTTAGGCCCTTGGGCCGATAGCCTAGTACCTACCTATGAACATATGAACCTATTTTCACTGTACATGTATTAGACTCCTTGTGTAAATCCTGTGGGGTACAATATCTTCAGCCATTGTCCTAACTATGCAAAATCAACTTTTTCTTGAGTCCTGTCTCAAAATATTTGATTTCACTCATTATCATACTACTTTTAAACAAGTTCTTTCTCATTTACGTTTATTGAACATCTTCATTTTGTAAGCAGTATCTAATCTTCCAAATACCAAAAACCTTTTAAACACTTTATTTGAGGTGTGCAGTTTGTGTGGTTGATTTTCTGCCTCTTGGTGTCCATGACCATGAGAGATCAAAAATATTTTTAATCCTTATAGCAGCTTTGATAAAGCACATCATTATTGTTAAAAGTTTTTACTTTTAAATTGTTTTTAATGTCAGTTAATGTAGAGTTCCATTGTTAATATCAATACGTATCTCTTCAGTTTCTTACGCAGACATTGCACATACAGGTGGTGTGATGTATTTGTTTACTGATGGAACGTCAGTACACTGCCATTTTCTTTTTTCATTTGGCCTGCCAGTCTATGGTCTACACTACCTCACATTTCTTCTTCCATATTTTGGAAGGCAAGCTGTCTTCTCCTTAATCAAAAGAAATCATCCAGGACATGAGAAGACAAGAGGATGATACTGAGTCCTCTGCATAATCTCTACCAAAGTCCTCACTGATGGCCTATGTAGTTATCCATTTGCTCTATGCACTCTATATGTCTTTGAATACTAGGACCATATAGTATGATCTTAACCTTCACATTCTTCAGAAGATATGATGGAGTTTGGTGTGTCACTCATGGCATGACTGCCTTCTTAATAACAAATTTCATCTGCATAGGTTTCATGAGTTCCACCAACAGAAAAGAAAAAAAAAGTAGAAAAAATGCCAGTTAAATGCAATGTTCTTGTCTAGTTATTACTACTAATAACTGATCAGCAACAATTTAGATGCTTGACGATTTAATCCATATTCTTCAGCTAACAGCCTACAACTCACTTTTCACTAGATTTGCCTGATATGGTGAGAGACTCTTCAGGTCCAGTAGCATTACAAGCGTTCCTCTGGACTGGGTCCAGACAGGCTACTAGACTTGATTTTGGTCTTTAGGTCTTATAAATGGACAATGGCACAACTACATTATTTCCATCTTATCTGGGGTCTTTGCTTCAGCCTGTTCATTCATTGTGTAGAACTGATATTTTTCTCATAACATTAAAGGTGACCCTAGTCACCCCTGTCCTGAAGAAGCCAACTCTAGAAAATGCATTCTAGAAAATTACCATTATCTTTAATGTATCACTTTTGGGTGGGGTTCTAAGGAGTATATTTCCAGTCTGAGACATTTTTAGTATTTTATAGTCTCCTCATCCCTTGCCATTCCAGAGTCCATTCGTGACATAACAGTGAATCCACCTTTACTAAACTGGATAAAGAATAATTAGTCACCAGGGATCAGTGTTGTTATTTCATCATGGTCCTCACTGACATCTTAATTGACTTCAATAGTGCTGAATGTAGTTTCATCACTGAATGACTGCTGCAGATCTGTAGTGCTTTGCCTCTTAAATTTAAGGGGTATTTGCAGGATTGTTTTAGATGCAAATTCACTTTGGGAGAAACAAAGAAAAGTGGGGTTGAGCAGGCTTTACTCTGAGTTGATTGTTATTTACAGTCCACATGCTCCAACTAACAGAACTGATTAATGATGTGGGCAAATTAATTATTCACATATTGATATTCATTTTTAGCTGTCCCTTATTTTATCATGACTTTGATCACAAAGCCCTTTAAGGACATCTTGGATGACATCTTTACTTGAGTGAGGTGAGCGGTTTCTAAGTCCAACTAATACCAAGTCACTGACCATTCTTACCACTTTAATGATCTCTAATGCTGATGGATTTATACTATTTGAGTCTCTGCTGCTCACTTTGGGCATGCTCCTGGCTAATTGGCTACTACTTTTGAATGAGATGATCATATTTTTTAATCTTCCAATGATTACCTGAAGAATATTTCAAGCACATTTTCCCATATGAGGAATTCTTTTGTCATAGTGCAATCTGTATTTTCATTCTTGACTACAGCAATGTTCTTTATTCAAGGCTGATGCAGTTAGTGCAGAAATTCACAGCATGGTTGTTGTTTGCTATAGGTTCATAGTTGTGTACTAGGCTAACAAGCACTAGAGCCTTTTTAAGCCTAGCCATGTTTCCCAAATATCTGACAAGTTCTGGTACCTTTGATAAGTGTCAGTAGTGGCATGGGAGATGAAAGATTTACTGGCAAGGGCCTAGGAAATGTAACCTTTTTATATTGCACATGTGCTGGGAAAACTACAGTTTCATCTTATATCTGATGGAGATACTTTGAAAGTCCTGGAATTCTCTTGCCATACCCCATATGACAGTGGCCTTACCCATCTAAAAGACAGGTCAGTCCTCTACCACTCATTCATTTAATCTCCTGCATTGAACTGATCTAGGGCTGTTATTGATTTCTAGGTATTGTCTGGAATGCTTTGGAATGCTTTTCTTTGTGAACCTTGGGCAATATATTTAAGATTCAGTACGGTTTTCAATTAAAGGGCTAGAACTACAATGGAGATCTTTAAATATTCCTAAAAGATGCCTTTATTTCACTGAGTCTATTATAAACTAATTTTATTTGCATCAACTGTATTGATACTACTGGCTTTAGAAATGTAGATATTTGTGGAGGACTCCTTGGGTTTATTTGTACACTGGCCATGCTTTTACCCCTTAATAAAGACTGAATAACTGAAACTTGAAACAAGAACATCATTGCATTCTGTTATCTGGCTTGGCCTGGAACTTAAAACATGTTTATTGTTAAATTCTCTGCAGCTATTATCCTTTTCCAAACAGCTACACACAACTCTTTTCTCTTATTTTTTTTCTTTGTCAGCTAGTGTAGGAAATTAAGGCTATAAGTTGTAAATGATCTGCTTCCTGTCATACACGCTTGATTGCCCCCCTCAGCCTGCTTTTGCCTACTGCGCAGCCTTGAGTAAATCACTTAACTAGGTAGTGCACTGGGTCCAGTGTTAAAAATGGACAAGGCTCCTCAATGGTCTGCTGGGCCACATGATGAGTACCTACCTATAAAAACATTTCTTGCAGCCATCCACTATTGCGTAATGCATGATACTCAACTTTGACACAAATGCAGTTCCTTACAAACTTTGCATGACTTCAGTCCTAAAAGACGATGAAACTGAAATGAAAACTGGGTATACCCCCCTCAACCCAGTCCTTTTACTTAATATCATTTATTCTGCTATCATATAGCAAAACAAAGTATATCACTTGGACTCCTTTTTTGGTACCCAAGTGCAACCTGGGGTTAGGAGGGTGGCCTAATGATTAAGGTGTTTGTCTTACAAACACAAAGTACAGGGTTTGAGTCTCACAAGGAATAATTGGCTAGGCTTAAAATGGCTCACAAGGGCAGTTAGCCTAGTACTAATCTATGAACCTAAAAATAGCAGGAATATAAACCAAACAATACAAAATTAATTAAATAAACTATTCTTATTTAGTAAAAGACAAAACACTTATGCCATAATTTTACTCTCTTCCTTATTTTCTAGAAAACTTTTCCAGCCATTCTAAATCACCCCTTAGTCAATGCTGTGGGAGTTCAGTTTTATCCTACTTTGATTTAATACTCCATCACCACTACTTCTCCAATACCTTTACTTTTAACCTTAGTTACCTTTGTATCAAATTCTATAACTCATCTTCTAATGTCACTAATATCTTATCCACACAGCCTTCACTCTTTGAAAACAATAACACATCATCTGCATAGGGCAGACCTACAGCGTACATCCTTTTATTCAGCCAGTCAGCTATCT